>NC_059192.1:76781359-76813859 GCF_020615455.1 Coregonus clupeaformis
AGATACAATCTATCTGCAATATTAAGCTGATCCATTCCCCCTAATAAAATAAAAATAAAAAATAAATGCTAATCGCTAATAAGCATACTAAATAGTAATGCATTCCGGATGACAATGCTAATGCTAACGCTAGCGGGAGTACGCGACCTAGCTAACTAGCTAGCAAGTTTAACACAAATGGTACATTTTTACAACAGACACTGTTTAGCTCCAAACAACAAGACATCAGGATTTTGGCACTTACATTTAGCTGCACGCACAATAAACATCAGAAAGAAAAGCAATTTCTTCTAAGGAGGTAGAATAAGCAGGAGAGAAAAACAGGTTGGTCATCAGAATGGAAACTACAAACCGCCTGAGGCCCTGCCTGGTGGGGTATTATGCTAAATCCCAGGAAAAAGGCTGCTGATTGGCACAGCTGCCACCAAATGTGTTGTACATATTTGCTTCAACTGACAAGCCAGCTAAGGGTCAGTAGCTTCTTGAGGAAGGGTGGGCAGCTGGAAGAGTCGAGCAACAGGCCTGATGTAGGTTCTGTCCTTGACTTGGATCTCTGCTGTCCTCACTTTCCCGTCTGCTCCAGGGATAACTGACTTGACAGTTCCAACTTGTCAGAGTGCCCTAGGAGACTGATCATCACAACGGTCCCAACTACAAGTTCTTCCTTATCCTTGTGCCACTTATGGTGGCCTTGAAGTGCAGGTAAGTAGTTCCGTATGAAGCAGTGCCAGAAATGGTTGGCTATAACCTGACTGTGTCTCCATCTTTTGCGACTGAGCAGTTCAGACTCTGGGTAAACCACCGGTGGTAGTGACGAGTCTGGCCGCCCCATGAGAAGAGAGTTAGGAGTGATTGGATCCGGATGCACGATGTCCGACGACACATATCCCAAGGGCTTGGAGTTCAAGATCCCTTCTATTTCGATTAGGACAGTCCTCAGCACCTCTTCGGAGAGGGTCTGCGCACCAAGGGTGGTTTGCAGGGCAGTCTTGATCGATCTGATCTCCCTCTCCCAGCATCCTCCAAAGTGTGGTGCACTTGGTGGGTTGAAGGCGAAGCGAATCTTCTGACTGGCTAGCTGTTCCTGGAGCTGTGGGTGGAGAGTCATGAAGGCCTCCTGTAGCTCTCGCTCCCCTCCCTTGAAATTTGTTCCTCGATCGGACAGGATCTCAAAGGGCTTTCCTCTTCGAGTGATGAAGCATCTCAACGCCATTAGGAACGAATTAGCATCCATGTTCGTCAGTAGATCCACGTGTACAGCCCGGGTGGTAATACACTTAAAGATGATGCCCCATCTCTTTTCATTTCTTCGGCCAATCTTGATGATATACGGTCCAAAGCAGTCCACGCCTGTAGAATAGAATGTGAGCTTGTGCAGCCGCAGAGGCAGGTCAGCCATCCTATGCACATCTGTCTGGCCTCACCACTTCCTGCTTTCGATGCAGCCAAGCAGAAAACGGCTGCCCTCCCTCTCAGAATCCAGAACCTTCGACGTAATTCAGCAAACACCCTCTCTGGGCCCGGGTGCCTCAGCTGATCATCATATTTCTTGATCAGCAACCTGGTGAGTGGATGACCTGGGTCCAGAACCACTGGGTGAAGAACGTCAGGGCCCAGCTAGTCACACCTCCGAAGGCGACCTCCAACACAAATCAGTCTGGTGTTGTTGTCATACTCCGGGGCCAGCGTCACCAGACGGCTGCTCGGAGGGATTGGCTTGCCTGCCTCTATTAGGGAGAGGTCTTCTGGGAAGCTCTCAGACTGAGCATGTCTGAGTTCTTCGAGTTCTGCTTGCTTGAAATCGTCGGCTGAAGGGCTGTCGGCACTACTGGTCGCCCTGTGTAGCAGCTGCACTGTGGCTTCCACCAGCTCATGGAAAGTGTTGAACTGGGCAACATCAGGGAGAGACGACTTGATGTCCACTGACAGGAGTCCACAGAAGGAATGCTTCCACAGCTCCTCTGCTTCGTCAGGAGGTACTTGGCCTGTTCTTCTCGGCCAGGATGACTGGGCCTGCCACAGGAATGGAGGACCTTGACTCCAACGGTTGTGTTCTGAAAGCTGAGACAGCATCTTGCCGCGTGTGATATCGTCAGCCGGATTTCTCTCCATGTCCACATAACGCCAGGCCTGGGGGTCCGTCAGCTCCTGTATTTCTGCGACTCTTGTGCCTACAAAGACTTTGTACCTGCAGGAGTCTGACTGGAGCCAGGTTAAGACTGTTGTAGAATCCAACCAGTACGTGAGCTCATGGATTTCCAGGGTGAGTTCTTTTCTGATGACCATGGCGAGCTGGGCACCGGTGAGTGCAGTGCAGAGCTTGAGTCTTGGCATCGACTGTTGTCGTTTCAGGGCCACTCTTGATCTTGCTGCAAGGAATGCCACTTGGATCCGGCCATTGGTGTCTTCAGTACGGAGGTATGCGATGGCACCGTACAGACGTTCTAAGGCATCACTGAAGACGTGAACACGTCTTGTGCTGGTTGGGAGGTCCATGTCGGGGCTGACGTAACACCTTGGCAGTGTGACCTGAGACAGCTGTGGAAGTTCGTTCTCCCAAATAAGCCACGCTTGGAGAAGATCTTCAGGTAGATCTGGGTCATCCCACCCTCTTCTTATCCCAGAGCCTCTGGACCACAACCTTGAGCCGTGTGGTGTATGGGACGATGAAGCCGAGTGGATCGTACTGGCTGGCAAGGATCAGATATATGTTGCGCATGGTGGGTTCAACTTTCTCCATGTGACTGTGCTTCTAGCCAAGAATGTCAGACAGACATTGGCATCGTAATCCAAGGGTGCGCTCTTGGGATTCCACGCCATCCTGGGTAAACCACAGCTCACTGCTCTCTGACCTGGACTCTTGAGGTAGGTGTTCGATGACTGCTGGAAGGTTGCTGGCCCACTGGTGTAGATCAAAACCTCCCTCAGTAAGAAGGTGTATCAGCTTGTCCACCAGTTTCTTGGCTTCATCTGCAGAGGAGAGGCTTTGTAGACAGTTGTCTACATAGAAACAGCGTTCAACAGAAAAACGCACATCTTCTTCGGGCTCACTGTGGTCGAACACATGCTTCTGAAGGGCAAACGTGGCGCAGCAGGTGCTACATGTCGTCCCAAAGGGAAGAACCTGCCACTCATAGACATCAGGGTAATCATCACGGTTTAGGTCTCGCCACAGAAACCAGACGCTTCTCTGTTCCTCGCAGGTGAGCCAGTACTGCCTCCTTCGGAGCTTCCAAGGGAGGAAGGTTCTTCTTCCTCAAAAGGGGAGTGGCGTTCCTTTGAACCCTGTCCATGTCGACCCTGACGGTCTTCTCCTCCAGTAGATGCATGGCTTCTACATCTTGTCTGGACTGTGTGAGGAGCTTCTCACTCTTGTACGGTAGCGTATCCAACTGCTAGAGCTTCTCTACATGGCTGAAGAGCTCTGCAGATGGAGAGACGAGGGATGTTTGAAGGCACTGTTGTGGAGCAATACTTTTCTGCAGGAACTTTGAAGGGCCTTGAAGAGTCCATCCGAGCTGAGTCTTAATGGCAGCAGATCCGCCAAGGGGACCCAAAAGCACTGTCTCTGTCGGGGTGATTAAATGGGGATAGTCTGATCCGATGAGCATTAACGGCTGCGCCTGATCTAGCGGTTGAAGGGGTAGGCCTTTTGAGGTGCCGATATCTTTTCTGAAGGGCTTCGACCAGGTAGGTATGCGGTGCAAGGCCCAACTCTTCAGCTGTGAAGGCTCTATGGATGTCAAAGGACCTGTTTAGTTGAGTAACAGGGGCCACAGAGAATGACACAGAAGCTCCATGGACGACTCAGATATCTTGACACACCGTACAAAGTGCCAAGTCCTTGGAGGCCTAGCTGCTCTGCTGCTTCATGTAGAAGTATAGTGCGCTCCGACCTGTTGTCCAACAGGGCGTACGTGTCAAGTGACTTGTTACCACTCCGCAAAATGACTCAACTCATCTTCAGCAGCACCTTGCTGCTGCCGGAAGGTCTATCAACGTATAGGGTCTCTGCAGTGGAGCTCACCAGGCAAATGCTCTCTATTGGCGCCTTTGTGCTGGCGGTCTTCATAGCGTTCATGCTAGCGTTCTTTGTAGCAGTTGGGCTAGTGTTGACCTTGTGGGGAATCTCTAAAGATGCTTCTTCTCGCACTTCTTGCACTTAGCCTTGAGAGTACACTGAGCTGCTTGGTGTTCGCGTCCACACTTCCAACATCTTTCATTTGTCTTGATCCAGGATTCTTTCTGTTCTTTGGGAAGGAGCTGAAAGTTGGTGCATTGATTCATGTAATGCTGCGTGGTGTTGCAGAATAGACAATATTTATTTGGCTTCTCCTGTGACTTTTCCTCCGGAAAAGTGATATAAGAGGCAGTTTACTCGCTCGCCGTCAGATCCTTACAAGGCACCCCGACCTACCTCCACGATATCGCTGTCTCTTTCTCCTGCGAATGACGGGGATTTGGGCCTTATCGGGTGTCTGTAGGATATCCGTCGTGTCCGACTCGTTGAAGAAAAAATCTTCGTCCAATACGAGGTGAGTAATCACTGTCCTGATATCCAGAGGCTCTTTTTGGTTATAAGAGACGATGGCAGAAACATTATGTACCGAATAAATTACAAATAACATGAAAAAACACACATAATAGTACAATTGGTTAGAGGGCTGACGTCTGTAGCCATGAAGTGCTTTGAAAGGCTGGTCATGGCTCACATCAACACCATTATCCCAGAAACCCTAGACCCACTCCAATTTGCATACCGGAAAAAGAGGGTAGTGCGTACGGCCCAGTACATCACTGGGGCCAACCTTCCTGCCATCCAGGACCTCTATACCAGGCGGTGTCAGAGGAAGGCCCTCAAAATTGTCAAAGACTCCAGCCACCCTAGTCATAGACTGTTCTCTCTGCTACCGCACGGCAAGCGGTACCGGAGCGCCAAGTCTAGGTCCAAAAGGCTTCTCAACAGCTTCTACCCCCAAGCCAAACAGCTAATCATGGCTACCCGGTCTACGTGCACTGCCCCCCCACCCCCGCCCCATCTTTTTACGCTTCTGCTACTCTGTTAATTATTTATGCATAGTCACTATACCCACATGTACATATTACCTCAACTACCTCAACTAGCCGGTGCCCACGCACATTGACTCTGCGCTGGTACCCCCCTGTATATAGCCTACCTACTGTTATTTTATTTTACTTCTGCTCTATTTTTCTCAACACTTTTTTGTTGTTGTTGTTTTATTTGACTTTTTTATAAGAAAATAAATGCATTGTTGATTAAAGGCTGTAAGTAAGCATTTCACGGTAATGTCTACACCTGTTGTATTCGGCGCATGTGGCAAATCAAATTTGATTTGATTTGATTTGAGAGAGGAGGACTCAGCTGACTATCACTTCCTATTTAAGACACGGACCACAGAATGGGTTCATAGTTTCCCTGGAACATTTATGTCTGTCACAGGTCTGCAGGTGAATAAGTAATAAGGGGACAGAAGGTGACACTGACCTGTAGCACCACCTGCACTCTGACTGGAAACCCCACCTACATCTGGTTCAAGGATGGATATCAACTATCCAACCCAACAATCCTAACCAACCACTTGTACCTAGACCCAGTGAAAAGAGGAAACTACTCCTGTGCTGTAAAAGGCTATGAGGATCTCCGTTCTCCTGCAGTGTCTCTCAGTGTCCATTATTGCCCAAAGCGAACCTCAGTGTCAGTCTGTCCCTCTGGTGAAAGAGTAGAGGGCAGTTTAGTGACTCTGACCTGCAGCAGTGATGCCAACCCACACGTGCAGAACTACACCTGGTACAAGGGGAACGGAACTGAAGCTAGCGTTTTACAGACAGGAGCAGGAAATTACACCATCCCCAGCTTTAGTCTTGAAGACACTGACCAGTACTTCTGTAAGCCTGAGAATAAGATTGGAGCTCAGAACTCCACTTCCTTGTTCCTTAACCTAACTTTAAATGACTCACCACCAACACCCAGTGGAGAAGCAGTTTATATCTGGACTCCTGTCGTGGGGGTTGTGGCTGTCCTTGCTTCGGGTGCTTTTCTAGTCCTCATACTGAAGAGAAGATCCACAGGAAGTAATGTCACAGCGGACACACCTGACCCAAACAGTCCTAACCCGAACAGTGACACGTACACAGCTCTGAACATGAATACAAGGTCCCCTGTGTACGACACAATCTTGAGAGAGACGCTGAGTCCCTAGTGTATGAAACCATCTCAGAGTATGAGGACATTCCAGTGTATGAGATAATCCAGGGACGACAATCACCACAGAGCCTAGACTGAAGGGCTTTTGGCCAGAAACGGACTGGCCATAGGGCAGTTCTGGCAAATATTAGATGGGCTGGTCCATCTTAAGCCCAGTCACTCGAGCCGGCTGGTGCGTTGGGCAGTAACAAAGGCTCTCCACTTCTGTTGGTCTCTGGCCATGTTCTCCACCATGCCCCAGCTCTGCTGTTTTTAAGCCCAGTAGGGCTGTCTAAATTGGGCACCAAACCAAAGATATGTTCCTAACATCTCTACTTTATATTGATCCATTTGAGATCTTTTTTTATCCAATGAGTTTAAGCAGTTTTGATAATATACCTTGAAGTATCTAGAAATTACTATAGCTAATTTACTATTCACTCGGTCAACCACCGCATTCTTATTGGCAGACTAAATAGCCTTGGTTTCTCAAATGACTGCCTCGCCTGGTTCACCAACTACTTCTCAGATAGAGTTCAATGTGTCAAATCAGAGGGCCTGTTGTCTGGACCTATGGCAGTCTCTATGGGGTGCCACAGGGTTCAATTCTCGGGCCGACTCTTTTCTCTGTGTATATCAATGATGTCGCTCTTGCTGCTGGTGACTCTCAGATCCACCTCTACGCAGACGACACCATTTTGTATACATCTGGCCCTTAATTGGACACTGTGTTAACAAACCTCCAAACGAGCTTCAATGCCATACAACACTCCTTCCGTAGCCTCCAACTGCTCTTAAACACTAGTAAAACTAAATGCATGCTCTTCGATCGAACGCTGCTGGCACCCGCCCACCCGACTAGAATCACTACTCTCGGCGGGTCTGACCTAGAGTATGTGGACAACTACAAATACCTAGGTGTCTGGTTAGACTGTAAACTATCCTTCCAGACTCACATTAAGCATCTCCAATCCAACGTTAAATATAGAATCGACTTCCTATTTCGCAACAAAGCCTCCTTCACTCATGCTGCCAAACATGCCCTCGTTAAACTGACTATCCTACCGATCCTTGACTTCGGCGATGTCATTTACAAAATAGCCTCCAACACTCTACTCAGCAAATTGGATGTAGTCTATCACAGTGCCATCCGTTTTGTCACCAAAGCCCCATATACTACCCACCACTGTGACCTGTACACTCTTGTTGGCTGGTCCTCACTACATATTTGTCGCCAAACCCACTGGCTCCAGGTCATCTATAAATCACTGCTAGGCAAATCCCCGCCTTATCTTAGCTCATTGGTCACCATAGCAACACCCACCCGTAGTATGCGCTCCAGCAGGTATATCTCACTGGTCATCCCCAAAGCCAACACCTCCTTTGGCCGCCATTCCTTCCAGTTCTGCCAATGACTGGAACTAACTGCAAATATCTCTGAAGCTGGAGACTCTTATCTCCCTCACTAACTTTAAGCATCAGTTGTCAGAGCAGCTTACTGATCACTGCACCTGTACACAGCCCATCTGAAATTAGCCCACCCAACTACCTTATCCCCATATTGTTATTTATTTTGCTAATTTGCACCCCAGTAACTCTATTTGCACATCATCTCTTGCACATCTATCATTCCAGTGTTAATACTAAATTGTAATTATTTTGCACTATGGCCTATTTATTGCCTTACCTCCATAACGTGCTACATTTGCACACACTGTATATTTTTTGTTGTATTTTTGACTTTATGTTTTGTTTACCCCATATGTAACTCTGTGTGGTTGTTTTTTATCGCACTGCTTTGCTTTATCTTGGCCAGGTCGCAGTTGTAAATGAGAACTTTGTCACACCCTGGCTCTGGGACTCTATATGTTGAGCCAGGGTGTGTTCAATCAATCAATCAATCAATTTTATTTTATATAGCCCTTCTTACATCAGCTAATATCTCGAAGTGCTGTACAGAAACCCAGCCTAAAACCCCAAACAGCTAGTAATGCAGGTGTAGAAGCACGGTGGCTAGGAAAAACTCCCTAGAAAGGCAAAACCTAGGAAGAAACCTAGAGAGGAACCAGGCTATGAGGGGTGGCCAGTCCTCTTCTGGCTGTGCCGGGTGGAGATTATAACAGAACCATGCCAAGATGTTCAAAAATGTTCATAAGTGACAAGCATGGTCAAATAATAATCAGGAATAAATCTCAGTTGGCTTTTCATAGCCGATCATTAGAGTTTAAAACAGCAGGTCTGGGACAGGTAGGGGTTCCATAACCGCAGGCAGAACAGTTTAAACTGGAATAGCAGCAAGGCCAGGCGGACTGGGGACAGCAAGGAGTCACCACGGCCGGTAGTCCCGACGTATGGTCCTAGGGCTCAGGTCTCTCAGTTGGCTTTTCATAGCCGATCATTTAGAGTTGAAAACAGCAGGTCTGGGACAGGTAGGGGTTTCGTAGCCGCAGGCAGAACAGTTGAAACTGGAATAGCAGCAAGGCCAGGCGGACTGGGGACAGCAAGGTGTCATCATGCCCGGTAGTCCTGACGTATGGTCCTAGGGCTCAGGTTCTCAGAGAGAAAGAGAGAACGAGAGAATTAGAGAGAGCATACTTAAATTCACACAGGACACTGGATAAGACAGGAGAAGTACTCCAGGTATAACCAACTAACCCCAGCCCCCCGACACATAAACTACTGCAGCATAAATACTGGAGGCTGAGACAGGAGCGGTCCCGGAGACACTGTGGCCCCATCCGAAGAAACCCCGGACAGGGCCAAACAGGAAGGATATAACCCCACCCACTCCGCCAAAGCACAGCCCCCGCACCACTAGAGGGATATCCCCAACCACCAACTTACAATCCTGAGACAAGGCCGAGTATAGCCCACAGAGGTCTCCACCACAGCACAAACCAAGGGGGGCGCCAACCCAGACAGGAAGATCACGTCAGTAACTCAACCCACTCAAGTGACGCACCCCTCCCAGGGACGGCATGAAAGAGCACCAGCAAGCCAGTGACTCAGCCCCTGCAACAGGGTTAGAGGCAGAGAACCCCAGTGGAGAGGGGAACCGGCCTGGCAGAGACAGCAAGGGCTGTTCGTTGCTCCAGCCTTTCCGTTCACCTTCACACTCCTGGGCCAGACTACACTCAATCATATGACCTACTGAAGAGATAAGTCTTCAGTAAAGACTTAAAGGTTGAGACCGAGTCTGCGTCTCTCACATGGGTAGGCAGACTGTTCCATAAAAATGGAGATCTATAGGAGAAAGCCCTGCCTCCCGCTGTTTGCTTAGAAATTCTAGGGACAATTAGGAGGCCTGCGTCTTGTGACCGTAGCGTACGTATTGGTATGTACGGCAGGACCAACTCGGAAAGATAGGTAGGAGCAAGCCCATGTAACGCTTTATAGGTTAACAGTAAAACCTTGAAATCAGCCCTTGCCTTAACAGGAAGCCAGTGTAGGGAAGCTAGCACTGGAGTAATATGATCAAATTTCTTGGTTCTAGTCAGGATTCTAGCAGCCGTATTTAGCACTAACTGAAGTTTATTTAGTGCTTTATCCGGGTAGCCGGAAAATAGAGCATTGCAGTAGTCCAATCTAGAAGTAACAAATGCATGGATCAATTTTTCTGCATCATTTTTGGACAGAAAATTTCTGATTTTTGCAATGTTACGTAGATGGAAAAAAGCTGTCCTTGAAACAGTCTTGATATGTTCGTCAAAAGAGAGATCAGGGTCAAGAGTAACGCCTAGGTCCTTCACAGTTTTATTTGAGACGACTTTACAACCATCAAGATTAATTGTCAGATTTAACAGAAGATCTCTTTGTTTCTTGGGACCTAGAACAAGCATCTCTGTTTTGTCCGAGTTTAAAAGTAAAAAGTTTTCAGCCATCCACTTCCTTATGTCTGAAACACAGGCTTCTAGCGAGGGCAATTTTGGGGCTTCACCATGCTTCATTGAAATGTACAGCTGTGTGTCATCCGCATAGCAGTGAAAGTTAACATTATGTTTTCGAATAACATCCCCAAGAGGTAAAATATATAGTGAAAACAATAGTGGTCCTAAAACGGAACCTTGAGGAACACCGAAATGTACAGTTGATTTGTCGGAGGACAGACCATTCACAGAGACAAACTGATATCTTTCCGACAGGTAGGATCTAAACCAGGCCAGAACTTGTCCGTGTAGACCAATTTGGGTTTCCAGTCTCTCCAAAAGAATGTGGTGATCGATGGTGTCAAAGGCAGCACTAAGGTCTAGTAGCACGAGGACAGATGCAGAGCCTCGGTCTGACGCCATTAAAAGGTCATTTACCACCTTCACAAGTGCAGTCTCAGTGCTATGATGGGGTCTAAAACCAGACTGAAGCATTTCGTATACATTGTTTGTCTTCAGAAAGGCAGTGAGTTGCTGCGCAACAGCTTTTCTAAAATTTTTGAGAGGAATGGAAGATTCGATATAGGCCGATAGTTTTTATATTTTCCGGGTCAAGGTTTGGCTTTTTCAAGAGAGGCTTTATCACTGCCACTTTTAGTGAGTTTGGTACACATCCGGTGGATAGAGAGCTGTTTATTATGTTCAACATAGGAGGGCCAAGCACAGGAAGCAGCTCCTTCAGCAGTTTAGTAGGAATAGGATCCAGTATGCAGCTTGAAGGTTTAGAGGCCATGATTATTTTCATCATTGTGTCAAGAGATATAGTACTAAAACACTTAAGTGTCTCTCCCGATCCCAGGCCCTCGCAGAGTCGTGCAGATCCAGGACAGCTAAGCCCTGGAGGAATACGCAGATTCAAAGAGGAGTCCGTAATTTGCTTTCTAATGGTCATGATCTTTTCCTCAAAGAAGTTCATGAATTTATCACTGCTGAAGTGAAAACCATCCTCTCTTGGGGAATGCTGCTTTTTAGTTAGCTTTGCAACAGTATCAAAAAGAAATTTTGGATTGTTCTTATTTTCCTCGATTAATTTGGAAAAGTAGGATGATCGAGCAGCAGTGAGGGCTCTTCGGTACTGCACGGTACTGTCTTTCCAAGCTAGTCGGAAGACTTCCAGTTTGGTGTGGCGCCATTTCCGTTCCAATTTCCTGGAAGCTTGCTTCAAAGCTCGGGTATTTTCTGTATACCAGGGAGCTAGTTTCTTATGACAAATGTTTTTCGTTTTTAGGGGTGCAACTGCATCTAGGGTATTGCGCAAGGTTAAATTGAGTTCCTCAGTTAAGTGGTTAACTGATTTTTGTCCTCTGACGTCCTTGGGTAGGCAGAAGGAGTCTGGAAGGGCATCAATGAATTTTTGTGTTGTCTGAGAATTTATAGCACGACTTTTGATGCTCCTTGGTTGGGGTCTGAGCAGATTATTTGTTGCGATTGCAAACGTAATAAAATGGTGGTCCGATAGTCCAGGATTTTGTGGAAAAACATTAAGATCTACAACATTTATTCCATGGGACAAAACTAGGTCCAGAGTATGACTGTGGCAGTGAGTAGGTCCAGAGACATGTTGGACAAAACCCACTGAGTCGATAATGGCTCCGAAAGACTTTTGGAGTGGGTCTGTGGACTTCTCCATGTGAATATTAAAATCACCAAAAATTAGAATATGATCTGCTATGACTACAAGGTCTGATAGGAATTCAGGAAACTCAGAGAGGAACGCTGTATATGGCCCAGGAGGCCTGTAAACAGTAGCTATAAAAAGTGATTGAGTAGGCTGCATAGATTTCATGACTAGAAGCTCGAAAGATGAAAACGTCATTTTTTTTTGTAAATTGAAATTTGCTATCGTAAATGTTAGCAACACCTCCGCCTTTGCGGGATGCACGGGGAATATGGTCACTAGTGTAACCAGGAGGTGAGGCCTCATTTAACACAGCAAATTCATCAGGCTTAAGCCATGTTTCAGTCAGGCCAATCACATCAAGATTATGATCAGTGATTAGTTCATTGACTATGACTGCCTTTGAAGTGAGGGATCTAACATTAAGTAACCCTATTTTGAGATGTGAGGTATCACGATCTCTTTCAATAATGGCAGGAATGGAGGAGGTCTTTATCCTAATAAGATTGCTAGGGTGAACACCACCATGTTTAGTTTTGCCCAACCTAGGTCGAGGCACAGACACAGTCTCAATGGGTATGGCTGAGCTGACTACACTGACTATGCTATTGGCAGACTCCACTAAGCTGGCAGGTTGGCTAACAGCCTGCTGCCTGGCCTGCACCCTATTTCACTGTGGGGCTAGAGGAGTTAGAGCCCTATCTATGTTGGTAGATAAGAGGAGAGCACCCCTCCAGCTAGGATGGAGTCCGTCACTCCTCAGCAGGTCAGGCTTGATCCTGTTTGTGGGTGAGTCCCAGAAAGAGGGCCAATTATCCACAAATGTTATCTTTTGGGAGGGGCAGAAAACAGTTTTCAACCAGCGATTGAGTGCTGAGACTCTGCTGTAGAGCTCGTCACTTCCCCTAACTGGGAGGGGGCCAGAGACAATTACTCGATGCCGACACATCTTTCTAGCTGATTTACACGCTGAAGCTATGTTGCACTTGGTGACCTCTGACTGTTTCATCCTAACATCGTTGGTGCCGACGTGGATAACAATATCTCTATACTCTCTACACTCGCCAGTTTTAGCTTTAGCCAGCACCATCTTTAGATTAGCCTTAACGTCGGTAGCCCTGCCCCTGGTAAACAGTGTATGATCGCTGGGTGATTCGTTTTAAGTCTAATACTGCGGGTAATGGAGTCGCCAATGACTAGGGTTTTCAATTTGTCAGAGCTAATGGTGGGAGCCTTCGGAGTCTCAGACCCCGTAACGGGAGGAGTAGAGACTAGAGAAGACTCAGACTCAGACTCCGACTCGCTACATAATGGGGAAAACCGGTTGAAGGTTTCTGTCGGCTGAATGAGCGACACCGGTTGAGCATTCCAACAGTATTTCCCTCCAGAAGCCATGAGAAAGTTGTCCGGCTGCGGGGACTGTGCGGGGGGATTTATACTAACGTTACTGTCTGTACTTGCTGGTGGCACAGACGCTGTTTCTTCCTTTCCTACACTGATATTACTCTTGCCTAACGATTGCGTCTGAAGCTGGGCTTGTAGCACAGCTATTCTCGCCCGTAAGGCGAGAATTCTCCTGTATATTATGAGTACAGCGACTGCAATTAGAAGACATCATGTTAATGTTACTACTTAGCTTCGGCTGTTGAAGATGTTGATGAACCATGTCCAGATGAAGCGTCCGGAGTGAAAAAAGTTGAATAAGGGAAAAAAGTTGCGATGGAAAAAAGGAAAATAACGTAAAGTTGGCAGCTAAAACGCACAGGAAAGTGACTCTTCTGTCTCGGGATAAACGTCCGGGGTGAAAAAAGTTTAACGAAAAAGATGAGTGAGGACAAAACTAAAAAGTTGGTAAATTTGTTGAACACAGAGATTAATTAAACGTTTATTAAAAGTAAAACGTGAATAGTTTGGCAGGTAGCCAAGTAGCAACAAACAGCAGAGCAGCACGGAGACAATGCGGAAGCGAGACGGAAGTCAGTGTTTATTTCTATGTTGGCTAGAGTGACTCCCAATCAGAGGCAACGAGTGTCAGCTGTCGTTGGTTGTCTCTGATTGGGAGCCATATTTAAACTGTCTGTTTTCCCTTTGTGTTTGTGGGTTTTTGTTCCGTGTTGGTCATTGTTACCGTGGACTTCACGAGTCGTTTCTTGTTTTGTTTATTGGTGTCTATTATCACTAAAGATAATAAAAGTCAAACATGTTCGTTCATCACGCTGCGCCTTGGTCTATTCCCTACGACGATCGTGACAAACTTGTTCTCAACTGGTTTACCTGGTTAAATAAAGGTGAAACAAATACAAATAAAAAAAGATTGCTGAATGACTAAATGCTTATAAAAAAATAAAATAACAGTAAACGTGATTATTAGTGTATTTGCTTCTTTATAGAAATGTTTTATTTCACTCTGTCATTTACTAAGCCAGATTTTGGATTACATAATGTTCTTTACTTAGCTTCTAATGTAAATTATTTTATGATTTTTCACTCAAAGACCAAGTGGCTCTTGATGTTGTTATCAGACAAAATGGTGCAACATGGCACATTTCATGTTCATTCCATGTTGATTTACATCATCATTTTCACACTTTCTTGTTCAAAGATGATAATCAGGTTCAGAGTAAAGTACATCATGTTGTAAATATGACACAGTTTATAGACAGTAAATACATTTTATGTTGGCAATTTAAGAGAAGTGTGAAACGTTTAATTTACAGAGAGAGTGAACACACTGTTTCTTTGTCCTCATTCCCGGTGTATTCCTGTGTGTGTGTGTATGTGTGTGTGTGTGTGTAGCCCATTCTTGTCTGCTCAGTAGCTAGAGATAATGACATCAATAAGCAACATGTTGGATGATGTATCAGGGAATGTAAACATGCTGGGCCCTCTCCACCCCCCCCTCTCTCTCTCTCTCTCTCTCTCTCTCTCTCTCTCTCTCGCTCTCTCTCCCTCTCTCTCTCTCTCTCTCTCTCTCTCTCTCTCTCTCTCTCTCTCTCTCTCGCTCTCTCTCCCTCTCCCTCTCCCTCTCTCTCTCTCTCTCTCTCTCTCTCTCTCTCTCTCCACCCCTCCCTCCCTCTCTCTCTCTCCACCCCTCCCTCTCTCTCTCTCTCTCTCCACCCCTCCCTATCTCTCTCTCTCTCTCTCTCTCTCTCACCACTCCCTCTCTCTCCACCCCTCCTGCTCTCACTTTTCTTCTCCTTTATCTCTCCTTATCTCCTGCCCTCTAATTCTGCACATCCATCTTGTAGTGTAACTCTTTCTCTTTCTCTTTCTCTCTCTCTTTCTCTCTCTCTCTCTCTCTCTCTCTCTCTCTCTCTCTCTCTCTCTCTCTCTCTCTCTCTCTCTCTCTCTCTCTCTCTCTCTCTCTCTCTCTCTCTCTCTCTCTCAATTCAATATCAATGTTCAATTTAAGGGCTTTATTAGCATGGGAAACATATGTTAACATTGCCAAAGCAAGTGAAGTAGATAATACACAAAAGTGAAATAAACAATAAATATTAACAGTAAACATTACACTCAGAAGTTCCAAAATAATAAAGACATTTCAAATGTCATATTATGTCTTTATACAGTGTTGTAACAATGTGCAAATAGTTAAAGTATAAATGGGAAAATAAATAAACATAAATAAACATAAATATGGGTTGTATTTACAATGGTGTTTGTTCTTTCTCTCTCTCTCTCTCTCTCTCTCTCTCTCTCTCTCTCTCTCTCTCTCTCTCTCTCTCTCTCTCTCTGTCTCTCGCTGTCTCGCTCTCTCACTCTTTGTGTCTCTCTCGCTCTCTCTCTGTCTCTCTCTCTCTCTCTCTCTCTCTGTCTTTTTCTCTCTCTGTCTCTCTCTCTCTCTCTCTCTCTCTCTCTCTCTCTCTCTCTCTCTCTCTCTCTCTCTCTCTCTCTCTCTCTCTATGTCTCTCTTTTTCAGGCTGTATTCTCGTGCCTTTTCTCACTCTCCCTTGGTATGTTCTCTCTCCCTGGTGTAACTGGCTACCTGGGGAACGGAGGGGGGGGGGGTTCTACTGTTTAGAGATCGCTGTTACTGTAAGTAGGCATTCTTGTCTCGGAGAAAGGGAGTGAGGGAGGTAGGGAGGGAGTGAGGGAGGTGGGAGTGAGTGAGAGAGGGAGGTAGGGAGGGAGGAGAGAGGGAGTGAGGGAGGGAGGTAGGGAGGGAGGAGAGCGGGAGTGAGGGAGGTAGGGAGGGAGGAGAGAGGGAGTGAGTGAGGGAGGAGAGGGAGTGAGGGAGGTAGGGAGGGAGGAGAGCGGGAGTGAGGGAGGTAGGGAGGAGGAGAGAGGGAGTGAGGGAGGGCAGAGAGAGGGAGTAAGGGAGGAGAGAAGAGACGGGGGGAGAGTCCTCAGTACCTGCTCACCTGTCAAGTAAAGTAAGAAGAGGAAGAGTGAGAGGAATGGAGGGAAGAATAGAGCGAGAGGTGGACAGAGGAAGAAGTAAGACAGTAAGGAGGAAAATAATTCCTGCTCTAAAACATCAGAAAACTGGATTGTTCTTCCCTCACTACTTTTACATAGTTTTCTTGTCCTCTCCCTCCTCCTCCCTCCTCCTCCCTCCTCCTCCCCTCCTCCCCTCCTCCCCAGGTCTTAACCAACACACACACACACACACACACACACACATGCATGTTTGTACAAGCAGACGGCGCCTGAAAGATGCAACAAGCATGCATTGCTAGTTTAAGCAGGACTGAGTTAGGATTATTCATGGTCACTCTTCCATTGGTTTGTTGAGATATTTCATGTTTTTTGTGTGTGTGTGTGTGTCAGGGATGGGCAAAATCTTGTTACAATTTCAAAATACTAGTTTTAATGTCACGTGACCCAAGTACAGTGAAATGCCTTTCTTGCAAGCTCCTGACCCAACAATGCAGTAATCAATAACAATGTAATACTAAAAACAACAAGGTAGAACAAAAACACACAAGATATAAAAATAAGAAATAAGAAGATGAAAGTAAGTAAGCATAATATGTACAGGGTCAGTAAGTTCCAGTACCATATTAACAATGTGCAGGGATACTGGAGTGAAAGAGGTAGATACAGTGCATTGGGAAAGTATTCAGACCCCTTGACTTTTTCCACATTTTGTTACGTTACAGATTTATTCTAAAATGGATTAAATTGTTTTTTCCCCTCATCAATATACACAAAATACCCCATAATGACAAAGCAAAAACAGTTTTTTAGAAATTTTTGCACATTTATAAAAAAAATATTAAACGGAAATATCACATTTACATAAGTATTCAGACCCTTTACTTAGTACTTTGTTGAAGCACCTTTAGTCCGGGCTTTGGCTGGGCCACTCAAGGACATTCAGAGACTTGTCCCGAAGCCACTCCTGCGTTGTCTTGGCTGTGTGCTTAGGGTCGTTGTCCTGTTGGAAGGTGAACCTTCGCCCAGTTTGAGGACCTGGGTGCTCTGGAGCAGGTTTTCATCAAGGAGCTCTCTGTACTTTGCTCTGTTCATCTTTCCCTCAATCCTGACTAGTCTCCCAGTCCCTGCTGCTGAAAAACATCCCCACAGCATGATGACCGTAGGGATGGTGTCAGGTTTCCTTCAGACGTGACGCTTGGCATTCAGGCCAAAGCGTCCGGACTTGAACCAGAGCGAACATCTCTTGAGAGACCTGAAAATAGCTGTGCAGCGATGCTCCCCATCCAACCTGACAGAGCTTGAGAGGATCTGCAGAGAAGAATGGGAGAAACTCCCCAAATACAGGTGTGCCAAGCTTGTAGAGACATAACCAAGAAGACTCTAGGCTGTAATCCCTGCCAAAGAGAATCTTGTTTCTCATGGTCTGAGAGTCTTTTAGGTGCCTTTTGGCAAACTCCAAGTGGGCTATCATGTGCCTTTCACTGAGGTGTGGCTTCCGTCTGGCCACTCCACCAGAAAGGCCTCAATGGTGGAGTGCTGCAGAGATGATTGTCCTTCTGGAAGGTTCTCTCATCTCCACAGAGGCACTTTGGAGCCTTGTCAGAGTGACCATTGGGTTCTTGGTCACCTCCCTGACTAAGGCCCTTCTCCCCCGATTGCTCAGTTTGGCCGGGCGGTCAGCTCTAGGAAACATCTTCCATTTAAGAATGATGGAAGCCACTGTGTTCTTGGGGACCTTCAATGCTGCAGAAATGTTTTGGTACCCTTCCACAGATCCATGCCTCGACACAATCCTGTCTCTACGGACAATTCCTTCGACCTCATGGCTTGGTTTTTGCTCTGACGTGCACTGTCAACTGTGGGACCTTATATAGACAAGTGTGTTCCTTTCCAAATCGTGTCCAATCAATTTAATTTACCACAGGTTGACTCCAATCAAGTTGCAGAAACATCTCAAGGAGGATCAATGGAAACAGGATGCACCTGAGCTCAATTTCGAGTCTCGTGGGCAAAGGGTCTGAATACTTTTGTAAATAAGGTATTTCGGTTTTTTATTTTTAATACATTTACATTTACATTTACGTCATTTAGCAGACGCTCTTATCCAGAGCGACTTACAAATAGGTGCATTCACCCTATAGCCAGTGGGATAACCACTTTACAATATCATTTTTAATTTTTTAATTTTAATTTTTTTAAATTTTTTTTTTTTTTTAGGGGGGGGGTAGAAGGATTACTTTATCCTATCCCAGGTATTCCTTAAAGAGGTGGGGTTTCAAATGTCTCCGGAAGGTGGTGAGTGACTCCGCTGTCCTGGCGTCGTGAGGGAGCTTGTTCCACCATTGGGGTGCCAGAGCAGCGAACAGTTTTGACTGGGCTGAGCGGAAACTATGCTTCCGCAGAGGAAGGGGAGCCAGCAGGCCAGAGGTGGATGAACGCAATGCCCTCGTTTGGATGTAGGGACTGATCAGAGCCTGAAGGTACAGAGGTGCCGATCCCCTCACAGCTCCATAGGCAAGCACCATGGTCTTGTAACAGATGCGAGCTTCAACTGGAAGCCAGTGGAGTGTGCGGAGGAGCGGGGGTGACGTGAGAGAACTTGGGAAGGTTGAACACCAGATGGGCTGCGGCATTCTGGATGAGTTGTAGGGGTTTAATGGCACAGGCAGGGAGCCCAGCCAACAGCGAGTTGCAGTAATCCAGACGGGGAGATGACAAGTGCCTGGATTAGGACCTGTGCCGCTTCCTGTGTAAGGCAGGGTCGTACTCTCCGAATGTTGTAGAGCATGAACCTGCAGGATCGGGTCACCGCCTTGATGTTAGCGGAGAACGACAGGGTGTTGTCCAGGGTCACGCCAAGGCTCTTCGCACTCTGGGAGGAGGACACAACGGAGTTGTCAACCGTGATGGCGAGATCATGGAACGGGCAGTCCTTCCCCGGGAGGAAGAGCAGCTCCGTCTTGCCAAGGTTCAGCTTGAGGTGGTGATCCGTCATCCATACTGATATGTCTGCCAGACATGCAGAGATGCGATTCGCCACCTGGTTATCAGAAGGGGGAAAGGAGAAGATTAGTTGTGTATCGTCAGCGTAGCAATGATAGGAGAGGCCATGTGAGGATATGACAGAGCCAAGTGACTTGGTGTATAGGGAGAATAGGAGAGGGCCTAGAACTGAGCCCTGGGGGACACCAGTGGTGAGAGCACGTGGTGCGGAGACAGCTTCTCGCCACGCCACTTGGTAGGAGCGACCGGTCAGGTAGGACGCGATCCAGGGAGTGAGCCGCGCCGGAGATGCCCAGCTCGGAGAGGGTGGAGAGGAGGATCTGATGGTTCACAGTATCAAAGGCAGCAGACAGGTCTAGAAGGACAAGAGCAGAGGAGAGAGAGTTAGCTTTAGCAGTGCGGAGAGCCTCCGTGACACAGAGAAGAGCAGTCTCAGTTGAATGACCAGTCCTGAAACCTGACTGGTTTGGATCAAGAAGGTCATTCTGAGAGAGATAGCAAGAGAGTTGGCTAAAGACGGCACGCTCAATAGTTTTGGAAAGAAAAGAAAGAAGGGATACTGGTCTGTAGTTGTTGACATCAGTGGGGATCGAGTGTTGGTTTTTTGAGAAGGGGTGCAACTCTCGCTCTCTTGAAGACGGAAGGGACATAGCCAGCGGTCAAGGATGAGTTGATCAGCGAGGTGAGGTAGGGGAGAAGGTCACCGGAGATGGTCTGGAGAAGAGAGGAGGGGATGGGGTCAAGCGGGCAGGTTGTTGGGCGGCCTGCAGTCACAAGTCGCAAGATTTTATCTGGAGAGAGAGGGGAGAAAGAAGTCAAAGCATAGGGTAGGGCAGTGTGAGCAGGACCAGCAGTGTCATTAGACTTAACAAACGAGGATCGGATGTCGTCAACCTTCTTTTCAATGTGGTTGACGAAGTCATCCACAGAGAGAGGGGGGGGCCTTAGCAGCAGAAACAGATTAAGAAAATGTAAAGAGGAGGGAGTGAAAAGATGCCAGGTCGGCAGGGAGTTTAGTTTTCTTCCATTTCCGCTCCGCTGCCCGGAGCTCTGTTCTGTGAGCTCGCAATGAGTCATCAAGCCACGGAGCTGGAGGGGAGGACCGAGCCGGCTGGGAGGATAGGGGACACAGAGAGTCAAAGGATGCAGAAAGGGAGGAGAGGAGGGTTGAGGAGGCAGAATCAGGAGATTGGAGGGAGAAGGATTGAGCAGAGGGAAGAGATGATAGGATGGAAGAGGAGAGAGTAGTGGGAGAGAGAGAGCGAAGGTTGCGGCGGCGCATTACCATCTGTGTAGGGGCAGAGTGAGTAGTGTTGGAGGAGAGCGAGAGAGAAAAGGATACAAAGTAGTGGTCGGAGACATGGAGGGGAGTTGCAGTGAGATTAGTAGAAGAACAGCATCTAGTAAAGATGAGGTCAAGCGTATTGCCTGCCTTGTGAGTAGGGGGGACGGTGAGAGGGTGAGGTCAAAAGAGGAGAGGAGTGGAAAGAAGGAGGCAGAGAGAAATGAGTCAAATGTAGACGTAGGGAGGTTGAAATCCCCCAAAACTGTGAGGGGTGAGCCATCCTCAGGAAAGGAACTTATCAAGGCGTCAAGCTCATTGATGAACTCTCCAAAGGAACCTGGAGGGCGATAGATGACAAGGATATTAAGCTTAAATGGGCTAGTGACTGTGACAGCATGGAATTCAAATGAGGAGATAGACAGATGGGTTAGGGGAAAAATTGAGAATGTCCACTTGGGAGAGATGAGGATTCCTGTGCCACCACCCCCTCTGACCAGATGCTCTCGGGTATGCGAGAACACATGGTCAGACGAGGAGAGAGCAGTAGGAGTAGCAGTGTTTTCAGTGGTAATCCATGTTTCCGTCAGCGCCAGGAAGTCGAGGGACTGGAGGGTAGCATAGGCTGGGATGAAGTCAGCCTTGTTGGCAGCAGAACGGCAGTTCCAGAGGCTGCCTGAGACCTGGAACTCCAGGTGTGGGGTGCGTGCAGGGACCACCAGGTTAGAGAGGCAGCAGCCACGCGGTGTGAGGCGTTTGTGTAGCCTGTGCGGAGAGGAGAGAACAGGGATAGGCAGAGGCATAGTTGACAGGCTGTAGCAAATGGCTACAATAATGCAGAGGAGATCGGAATGAAATGAACTAAACATCTGGGAAAGGAGAGAGTAAAAACCAAAACTCCCAAATATAACTCTCCCAACTTCACCTCAGAAACTATAATTGTTTCACTGAACCACCCGAATAAAACTCTCCCAACTTCCACTTTAGAAATTAGAATTGTTGTGAACTACAGCGGTTCAATGTTTCAAGGAATAGACTCAACTTACTTTATTCAGCTAGCTAACTATGACGCTATAGCTAACTAGCATGCTAGCATCCAATAACACACAGTTTAGCACCAATACTTGGTTACAACAAACTACCAATAGTGTGTTAACACACTAAACAGATAATTCGTGTCCGTGTCTAGTTCCTTTCATAACGCAGCAATAATTAAACGTAGGCTAGCTAGCACAAATATATTGTATTTAGCTGCTACAGTACAGCTAGCTGGTCGTGTTGGCTAGCTAGAAATGGCTGCTGTGTTGACTTTGTTTGAAAAACGGCGGCGCTGCGAACAAATGTAGCTGGCTAGAAGGATATTGTATTTAGTTGCTACCGTTGCTAATAGCTACTCGCCAGCTAGTCCAGGAGGTGAGTTAGCTAGCTAGCTAGCTAGCTTCGTGCTACACCCGGCACCGCCGAATACAATGCTAACCTACAATAACTACCCACAACAGCCCACGATGCCTACCTATAATACCTAATAATATACAGCCCACGATGCCTACCTATAATACCTAACTACAATCTAAATACATAGTTTAAGCCTTACTCGACAAAGCCCAAGCTATGTATAAAGCCAAACTTACCCGACGCCAGCTGTCTGGGTGGCAGACTGCAATCAGTAGCTGTAATTAAGTACAGTAGCTACCAACTACCTAACGTTAATGCCTCGGATAATGAGGTTAGAAAAACAGCTGAATGGTAGGTAGCTAGCTGGCCTAATTACAGGTACTCTTAAGCGTGAAATAACATTGGAAACAACTATCCACAGTTGCTAAAAGTTACCAGTAGCTACCCGCTAGCTAGCTAGCTTTGTTGGTCCAGGTAGTGGGTTAGCTAGCCTCGTGCTTCGCCGGGCTCCGCCGAATACAATACTTACCTACAATAATTACCTACAATAACCTACAATAACTACCTAAGTAAACTACCTACAATACCTAACTACAATACCTACCTACAATCTAAATACATGGTTTAAGCTTTACTCAACACCATATAAGAAGCCAAGCTTACCTCCTGCTAGAGAAAACACAACCTCTCCCGACCTGTTTGTCTGTGGTCTGTACTAGCAACTGGTACATTTGCAAACATTTCTAAAAACCTGTTTTGCTTTGTCATTATGGGGTATTGTGTGTAGATTGATGAGGAACATTTGTATTTAATCCATTTTAGAATATGGCTGTAACTTAACAAAATGTGGAAAAAGTCAAGGGTTATGAATACTTTCCGAATGCACTGTATCTGTAAGGTCCCTCAGTCAAGCAGTGAATGTCAAACACAGATTCAACCACAAAGACCAGGGAGCTTTTCAAATGCCTCCAATATGCTACCTATTGGTAGATAGAAAAGCAGACATTGAATATCCCTTTGAGCATGGTGACGTTATTAATTACACTTTGGATGGTGTATTAATTCACCCAGTCTCTACAAAGATACAGGTGTCCTTCCTAACTCAATTGCCAGAGAGAAAGGAAACCAATGGTGAGGCCAATGTATGTATGTATAGGAGTGATAGAGGTAGATGTGTATAGGGGTAAGGGGTCTAGGCAACAGGATATAAGATATATGAGGGGGTGTGCGGGTGTGTAGAGTCAGTATAAATGTATGTGCATATTATGTGTGAGTGAGAAAATGATGGAGTGAGTGTTTGTGTGTGTGATGAAGTGTCAGTGTGTGTGTGTGTGTTGGAGTGAAAGTGTGTGTGAGTGTGTAGGGCCTTGTGTGTGTGCATGTAGACAGTGCAAAAATACAAGGGTCAACTCAGATAGTCCGTGTAGCCATTTTGTTAGCTATTCAGTTAGCTATTTAGCGGTCTTATGGCTTGCGGATAGAATCTATTCAGGAGCCTGTTGGTGTCAGACTTAATGCACCAGTACCGCGTGCCGTGCAGAAGCAGAGAGAACAGTCTTTGGCTTGTGTGGCTGGACAATTTTCCGGCCCTTCCTTTCACACCGCCTGATATAGAGGTCCTGGAAGGCAGGGAGCTCGGCCCCAGTGATGTACTGGGCTGTCCGCACCACCCTCTGTAGGGCCATAGCGGTGCTACTTCCATACCAACTAGTGATGCAGCCAGTCAAGATGCTCTCAATGCTGTAGAACTTTTTGAGGATTTGAGTGCCCATGCCAAACCTTTTCAACCTTCTGAGGGGAAAGAGGCGCTGTCGACCAACGCATCAAATTAAATATCAAATACTTTTGCAAAGTATTGTATTTAATCAAAATATAGTTATTTTAGGAAACATTTGCAAGTACATGCCTTCACTACAACATTCTCAGTAACGGTAAAAATAATAATAATACTTGCTATGACTGTGATATGTGATTGTTTATCTACCTTAGCTGAATGCACTGACTGTAAGTCGCTCTGGATGACCAAAACGTCAATGTTTATGTAAAAATGGACAATTACAAAGCACACTGGGTATTATTATTGGCCTTGTTTCAGGGGCGGAGCTCATTAGAATAATTCCCTGCATGCTTTGCAAGTGTTCATTTTTTACATTACATTTACATTTAGGTAATTTACCAGACACTCTTATCACACCATAGTTCCATCAGACTTCTGATACCAATGCAGGGTGAAAATTCTGAGCCGCAAAAATAAAAATTACAGGTCTCAAAAGTATATTGTTACAAAATACATTAGATTGTAGTTTAGCCCAGTGAAATACAAATTACAATATACTCACAAGTAATTTAAATACTTATTTCAAATACATGTAACAGAAATACTGCCTATCTCTGGTGCGTGCATGTGTGTGTTTTCTAGGCTCCGAGTGGAGTGTTTTGTAAGTTAAAAACTCATCCGGGAACTCTCATTTCGAAACATGTTTGCAACACCATGGCCCCTCTCTCAGGTTGTATCACATCTCCAGTCTTTCAGAGTCACTCTGAAATGGTGAACTCTGTAAATGTTTCGTAACTCCTCTCCCTCACCAGAGCATGAGACAGTGTTTACGGGAGTAAGAAAATAAAGTCATCAGGTGTTGAATGCAGCTATCAACCAGATCAGAGGTACAGTGTGAGTAAAGCTGGTCTGACTAGTAAGTTGGCCAGGCGGGCCTCTGAATAAGTTTGTCTTGGGGCTACAGTGACTGATTGGGGCTAGTGAGTGATGAGATGGCTGGTGACTGGCAGGGGCTTGGAACCTAATTTATTTTCCAATCGTTTCGTTCAGAAGAGAACCACTATTTTTTTCATTCTGTTCCACTGTTCCCACCAGCAAAATAAAAAGTTCTGAACCGGTTTGAATCAAAAGAAAGTACCGGTTCATATCGTTCCTTTCTTTCTGTTCCTTTTTTAACCCGTGAAATCAACAGTTTTTTGCATTTAGGTTATTAAATTACTTCACCAATCAGTGCGGATATAGCAGGCAAGCAAGTTGTTTACATGCTTGATGGACAGACAAGTGTAGCCTATGCAAGATGGACTGACATTTTGCAGTTGGGGAGAGAGCGAGAGAGGGTGGAGGAGCGGCTTCTATGGAAGAACTTTGAATGTCCTTTGAGCTAGTTAGCTAACAAGCTTGTGTGTGCAGAGCAGCACCAGAATTAAAAACATGTCTTACCTTTTTGTAGTTAATAAATCCACTTACAGTTGACCTGGGCAGCTCCAGCAGGGCAGACATTTGATGAATTGACTTGTTGGAAAGGTGTCATCCTATGACGGTGCCACGTTGAAAGTCACTGAGCTCTTCAATAAGGGCATTCTACAGCCAATGTTTGTCAATGGAGATTGCATGGCTGTGTGCTCGATTTTATACACCTGTCAGCAACGGGTGTGGCTGAAATAGCCGAATCCACTAATTATGAAGGGGTGTCCACATACTGCTGTATATATAGTGTACCTGTCTGACTGTCTCCTGTCTGTCCTCACCTCATAGACGGATTGAACAGTCACACACACACACACACACACACACACACACACACACACACACACACACACACACACACACACACACACACGGACACACACACATGGACACACACACATGGACACACACACATGGACACACACACACACACACACACACACACACACACACGGACACACACACATGGACACACACACATGGACACACACACACACACACACACACACACACACACACACACACTTTTTTCTTACACTAGCCTGACTGTTTCCAACAGTCTTGCAGCAAGCTATACAAATTCACTCTCAACTGGACAGCCATTATTTTATTATCTGTTCCAATTACCATGGACACACAACAGGAGGACACACAGCAGGTGGATACACAACAAAGTAAATGTTAGCTCACTGTCTGCTAACGAGTGCTGAGCGATTAACCGAAATGTCTGTTAATTTACCGATGTCGGTTCAATTATTTAAATTCCATTTTCAATTAGCAGTTTCTCTAGAGATAAATCAGATCAAGCCTGAACTGTGTGATGTACTAGGAGTTGTAGTTTCCATCAGGCCAATATTCTACATAGTTTAGCGCAGAAAACGTGGTAATTAACTACAATGACCATAATCCATTGCGCGCCTACTTGTCCGGTCTGTGTGTTTCTTTTACGCCTGCTTCATTAGGTTAGTGTGGTGCAGACAGGGAGAGGGAGAGAAGAGACAGAAGAATGCGTGATGGAGAGGGACAGAGAGCAGCTGCTTCGTGAGGTATCTCTACCTGGAAATACATGATCTAAGTGATTGATAGTTGATATTCAGCAGTCATAAAAGTATGCCTTATTTACTTTGAAGAACTACTAAAATAGTGATTTTTGTCAGACAGCATAGGCAGCAGCATAGAGCCTGGTTCCTCTCTAGGTTTCTCCCTAGGTTACTGCCTTTTTAGGGAGTTTTTCCTAGCCACTGTGCTTCTACATCTACATTGCTTGCTGTTTGGGGTTTTAGGCTGGGTTTCTGTATAGCACTTTGTGACATCTGCTGATGTAAAAAGGGCTTTATAAATAAAATGTGATTGTGATTGTGATAACATATTGGCTGTTTGAGTGTCTTTAACTGAAGACTCTGAAGCATTTAGCATATTCTGAAGATTAGACAATTCAGTACTTATTTTATTATCTGCTGCAACTGCCGACACTCCTCAATTGTGTGTGGGTGTGTTCAACAAACCATGTCCATGTCAAAGGTCAGTAACTGACGATTACAGCGAAACAGGAAGGAAGAAAAAGAGAAAAGAAAATGTGTGTGTCTGTGTGCATTTGTATGTGTTTGTGTGTGTGTGTGTCCTTCCGTGTGCCTCTGTGAGGTAGGCTACAAGGACACCACTGTTGTGTGTAGATACCTCCAGACTTTTGGGTTGGGCTTTGACTCTATAGAGAGAGATAGAGTGAGAGAGAGAAAGCGAGAGAAATTGAATTGAGAGACATTTACATTTTAGTCATTTAGCAGACGCTCTTATCCAGAGCGACTTACAGGAGCAATTAGGGTTAAGTGCCTTGCTCAAGGGCACATCGACAGATTTTTCACCTAGTCGGCTCGGGGATTAGAACCAGCGACCTTTCGGTTACTGGCACAACGCTCTTAACCACTAAGCTACCTGCCGCCCCAGGACAGAGAGAGACAGACAGAGAGAGAGAGAGAGAGACAGTGAGAGAGAGAGCGAGAGAGTAATAGTGAAGGTGCAAACTTGGCAGTAGAAAACTTAAACAGTATATTTGACCTCTCAGCTTCCCTATCAAATCTCTAACAGAAAACCGAAGAAAAGTAACAACAATGACAAATGGTTTGATGAAGAATGCAAAAACCTAAGAAAGAAATTGAGAAACCTATCCAACCAAAACATAGAGACCCAGAAAAACTGAGCATATGCCTTCACTATGGTGAATCACTAAAACAATACAGAAATACATTACGGAAAAAGAAGGAACAGCATGTCAGAAATCAGCTCAATGTAATTGAAGAATCCATAGACTCTAACCACTTCTGGGAAAATTGGAAAACACTAAACAAACAACAACATGAAGAGCTATCTATCCAAAACGGAGATGTATGGGTAAACCACTTCTCCAATCTTTTTGGCCCTATAGCAAAGAACAAACAGCAAAAACATATACATGATCAAATACAAATCTTAGAATCAACTATTAAAGACTACCAGAACCCACTGGATTCTCCAATTACATTGAATGAACTACAGGACAAACCCTCCAACCCAAAAAGGCCTGTGGTGTTGATGGTATCCTCAATGAAATGATAAAATATACAGACAACTAATTTCAATTAGCTATACTTAAACTCTTTAACATCATCCTTAGCTCTGGCATCTTCCCCAATATTTGGAACCAAGGACTGATCACCCCAATCTACAAAAGTGGAGACAAATTTGACCCCAATAACTACCATGGTATATGTGTCAACAGCAACCTTGGGAAAATCCTGTGCATTATCATTAACAGCAGACTAGTTCATTTCCTCAGTGAAAACAATGTACTGAGCAAATTACAAATTGGCTTTTTACCAAATTACCATACGACAGACCACGTATTCACCCTGCACACCCTAATTGACAATCAAACCAAAACAAAGGCAAAGTCATCTCATGCTTTGTTGATTTCAAAAAAGCTTATGACTCAATTTGGCATGAGGGTCTGCTATACAAATTGATGGAAAGTGGGGTTGGGAGAAAAACATACGACATTATAAAATCCAAGTACACAAACAACAAGTGTGCGGTTAAAATTGGCAAACAACACACACATTTATTTCCACAGGGCCGTGGGGTGAGACAGGGATGCAGTTTAAGCCCCACCCTCTTCAACATATACAGTTGAAGTCGGAAGTTTACATACACCTTAGCCAAATACATTTAAACTCAGTTTTTCACAATTCCTGACATTTAATCCTAGTAAAAATTCCCTGTCTTAGGTCAGTTAGGATCACCACTTTATTTTAATAATGTGAAATGTCAGAATAATAGTAGAGAAAATTATTTATTTCAGCTTTTATTTCTTTGATCACATTCCCATTGGGTCAGAAGTTTACATACACTCAATTAGTATTTGGTAGCATTGCCTTTAAATTGTTTAACTTGGGTCAAACGTTTCGGGTAGCCTTCCACAAGCTTCCCACAATAAGTTGGGTGAATTTTGGCCCATTCCTCCTGACAGAGCTGGTGTAACTGAATCAGGTTTGTAGGCCTCCTTGCTTGCACACGCTTTTTCAGTTCTGCCCACACATTTTCTATAGGATTGAGGTCAGGGATTTGTGATGGCCAGTCCAATACCTTGACTTTGTTGTCCTTAAGCCATTTTTCCACAACTTTGGTAGTAAACATAACAATGGTCATTATGGCCAAACAGTTCTATTTTTGTTTAATCAGACCAGAGGACATTTCTCCAAAATGTATGATCTTTGTCCCCATGTGCAGTTGCAAATCGTAGTCTGGCTTTTTTATGGCGGTTTTGGAAAAGTGGCTTCTTCCTTGCTGAGCGGCCTTTCAGGTTATGTTGATATAGGACTCGTTTTACTGTGGATATAGATACTTGTGTACCTGTTTCCTCCAGCATCTTCACAAGGTCCTTTGCTGTTGTTCTGGGATTGATTTGAACTTTTCGCACCAAAGTACGTTCATCTCTAGGAGACAGAATGCATCTCCTTCCTGAGCGTTATGATGGCTGCGTGGTCCCATGGTGTTTATACTTGCATACTATTGTTTGTACAGATGAACGTGATACCTTCAGGCATTTGGAAATTACTCCTAAGGATGAACCCATTTTTTTCTGAGGTCTTGGCTGATTTCTTTTGATTTTCCCATGATGCCAAGCAATGAAGCACTGAGTTTGAAGGTAGGCCTTCAAATACATCCACAGGTACACCTCCAATTGACTCAAATTATGTCAATTAGCCTATCAGAAGCTTCTAAAGCCATTACATAATTTTCTGGAATTTTCCAAGCTGTTTAAAGGCACAGTCAACTTAGTGTACAGTGGGGGAAAAAAGTATTTAGTCAGCCACCAATTGTGCAAGTTCTCCCACTTAAAAAGATGAGAGAGGCCTGTAATTTTCATCATAGGTACACATCAACTATGACAGACAAAATGAGAAAAAATATTCCAGAAAATCACATTGTAGGATTTTTAATGAATTTACTTGCAAATGATGGTGGAACATAAGTATTTGGTCAATAACAAAAGTTTCTCAATACTTTGTTATATACCCTTTGTTGGCAATGACACAGGTGAAACGTTTTCTGTAAGTCTTCACAAGGTTTTCACACACTGTTGCTGGTATTTTGGCCCATTCCTCCATGCAGATCTCCTCTAGAGCAGTGATGTTTTGGGGCTGTCGCTGGGCAACACAGACTTTCAACTCCCTCCAAAGATTTTCTATGGGGTTGAGATCTGGAGACTGGCTAGGCCACTCTAGGACCTTGAAATGGTTCTTACGAAGCCACTCCTTCGTTGCCCGGGCGGTGTGTTTGGGATCATTGTCATGCTGAAAGACCCAGCCACGTTTAATCTTCAATGCCCTTGCTGATGGAAGGAGGTTTTCACTCAAAATCTCACGATACATGGCCCCATTCATTATTTCCTTTACACGGATCAGTCGTCCTGGTCCCTTTGCAGAAAAAACAGCCCCAAAGCATGATGTTTCCACCCCCATGCTTCACAGTAGGTATGGTGTTCTTTGGATGCAACTCAGCATTCTTTGTCCTCCAAATACGACGAGTTGAGTTTTTACCAAAAAGTTCTATTTTGGTTTCATCTGACCATATGACATTCTCCCAATCCTCTTCTGGATCATCCAAATGCACTCTAGCAAACTTCAGACGGGCCTGGACATGTACTGGCTTAAGCAGGGGGACACGTCTGGCACTGCAGGATTTGAGTCCCTGGCGGCGTAGTGTGTTACTGATGGTAGGCTTTGTTACTTTGGTCCCAGCTCTCTGCAGGTCATTCACTAGGTCCCCCCGTGTGGTTCTGGGATTTTTGCTCACCGATCTTGTGATCATTTTGACCCCACGGGGTGAGATCTTGCGTGGAGCCCCAGATCGAGGGAGATTATCAGAGGTCTTGTATGTCTTCCATTTCCTAATAATTGCTCCCACAGTTGATTTCTTCAAACCAAGCTGCTTACCTATTGCAGATTCAGTCTTCCCAGCCTGGTGCAGGTCTACAATTTTGTTTCTGGTGTCCTTTGACAGCTCTTTGGTCTTTGCGATAGTGGAGTTTGGAGTGTGACTGTTTGAGGATGTGGACAGGTGTCTTTTATACTGATAACAAGTTCAAACAGGTGCCATTAATACAGGTAACGAGTGGAGGACAGAGGAGCCTCTTAAAGAAGAAGTTACAGGTCTGTGAGAGCCAGAAATCTTGCTTGTTTGTAGGTGACCAAATACTTATTTTCCACCATAATTTGCTAACAAATTCATTAAAAATCCTACAATGTGATTTTCTGGAGAAAGAAATTATCAGTTTGTCTGTCATAGTTGACGTGTACCTATGATGAAAATTACAGGCCTCTCTCATCTTTTTAAGTGGGAGAACTTGCACAATTGGTGGCTGACTAAATACTTTTTTCCCCAACTGTTTGTAAACTTCTGACCCACTGGAATTGTGATACAGTGAATTCTAAGTGAAATAATCTGTCTGTAAACAATTGTTGGACAAATTACTTGTGTCATGCACAAAGTAGATGTCCTAACTGACTTGCCAGAACTATAGTTTGTTAACAAGACATTTGTGGAGTGGTTGAAAAACAAGTTTTAATGACTCCAACCTAAGTGTATGTAAACTTCCGACTTCAACTGTATATCAACGAATTGGGGAGGGCACTAGAACAGTCTGCAGCACCCGGCCTCACCCTACCAGAATCTGAAGTAAAATGTCTACTGTTTGCTGATGATCTGGTGCTTCTGTCACCAACCAAGGAGGGCCTACAGCAGCACCTAGATCTTCTGCACAGATTCTGTCAGACCTGGGCCCTGACAGTAAGTCTCAGTAAGACAAACATAATGGTGTTCCAAAATAGGTCCAGTTGCCAGTACCACAAATACAAATTCCATCTAGACACTGTTGCCCTAGAGCACACAAAAAAACTATACATACCTCAGCCTAAACATCAGCGCCACAGGTAACTTCCACAAAGCTGTGAACGATCTGAGAGACAAGGCAAGAAGGGCCTTCTATGCCATCAAAAGGAACATAACATTTGACATACCAATTAGGATCTGGCTAAAAATACTTGAATCAGTTATAGAACCCATTGCCCTTCATGGTTGTGAGGTCTGTGGTCCGCTCACCAACCAAGAATACACAAAATGGGACAAACACCAAATTGAGACTCTGCATGCAGAATTTTGAAAAACTATCCTCTGTGTACAACGAAAAACACCAAATAATGCATGCAGAGCTAATTATCAAAATTCAGAAAAGAGCCGTTAAATTCTAGAACCACATAAAAGGAAGCGATTCCTAAACCTTCAATAACAAAGCCATCCCCTACAGAGAGATGTCCTTGGAGAAGAGTCCCCTAAGTAAGCTGGTCCTGGGGCTCTGTTCACAAACACCAACAGACCCCACAAAGCCTCTGTAGTGGGTGATGTTGGACAGAGTCAGATGCAGGAGAGGAAATCACGGAATAAATGGTTTAATCAATAAACAGAGGTACGAAGCAATGCGTAATACACACCAGTGCGGACAAACGGCGCACTGGGGAAATAAAGGCACACAGGTGAATAACCCAGCGATACACAATAGTATCGAGCTCCACCGAGCTATAATCTCCCCTACAATAAACAATCATACACAAAGACAAGGGGGCAGAGGGAACACTTATGCAGGTACTGATGAGGGGATATGAACCAGGTGTGTGTAATAAACAAGACAAAACCAATGGAATGATGAGATGAGGACCGGCAGTGGCTAGAAGGCCGGTGACGACGAACGCCGAAGCCTGCCCGAACAAGGACAAGAGGCAGCTTCAGAGGAAGTCGTGACAGTATCCCCCCCCATTGACGTGGAGCTCCATCAGTGCACCGACACTGGCCTCGGGGACAGCCAGGAGGACGCGGAACAGGGCGAGCCGGATGGCGACGGTGGAAATCCCGC
>NC_059192.1:76823859-76887793 GCF_020615455.1 Coregonus clupeaformis
AATATTACACACATTCCCAAACAACCTCAGATCGTATCGCTCATATCAGCTGCATCCAGTAAGAATTTACACGATGGTTGACTCGGGTTGACCTACACGCTCCATAAAAGCTCCAACACCAGTTGGAACACAGTCCCCAGGGTTGGCACAGTCAACCACGACCAGGCTCCAAGGCCTTAAATTATCTCCTCAGCGGATCCAGTTCCATCTCAGTATGTAGTGCTATGCCAAATACCAGCTGGGTGAATCAGCACTAACTGGGAGTATTGCCCTGGCTCTGTGTATGATATCCCTTTCAACGTTAACATTGGGCAGTCGTGGGTGCAGTTGGTACAGCTGGGGCACACAGTAAAGTTATTTTGAGTACTGTGTGCTATACCATACCTGGATTACTTGGACTTCTGTAGCATGAACGTCACAAATAATTGTGTGTTACGTCCCCTTTCCCTCCTCCGGAACTCACTCCTGCTGACCAAGTGCAGAGTTCACAGCTCTCACTGTACAGCCATTGGCCAGTATCCAGGAAGAGGTCAGCAGGCTCCACCAATCAATCACTCAGGTCTGAACAGGTATTCAGAACAGGAGACAAGAAGGGCTAGGGTCAGGGTTGGGCCAGGGTGTGGACATGAAGCTAGGGTTAGGGCTAGGGTTAGGGTCACAGTTGGGCCAGGGTGTGGACATGAAGCTAGGGTTAGGGCTAGGGTTAGGGTTGGGGTTGGGCCAGGGTGTGGACATGAAGCTAGGGTTAGGGTTAGGGTTAGGGTTAGGGTCACAGTTGGGCCAGGGTGTGGATATGAAGCTAGGGTTAGGGCTAGGGTTAGGGTTGGGGTTGGGCCAGGGTGTGGACATGAAGCTAGGGTTAGGGTTAGGGTTAGGGCTAGGGTCACGGTTCGGCCAGGGTGTGGACATGAAGCTAGGGTTAGGGTTAGGGCTAGGGTTAGGGTTGGGGTTGGGCCAGGGTGTGGACATGAAGCTAGGGTTAGGGTTAGGGTTAGGGCTAGGGTCACGGTTCGGCCAGGGTGTGGACATGAAGCTAGGGTTAGGGTTAGGGCTAGGGTTAGGGTTGGGGTTGGGCCAGGGTGTGGACATGAAGCTAGGGTTACGGTTAGGGTTAGGGCTAGGGTCACGGTTCGGTCAGGGTGTGGACATGAAGCTAGGGTTACGGTTAGGGCTAGGGTTAGGTTTTGAATTAGGGTAGGGTTAAAAAGAGACTGGTTTGTCTTGTGGTGCGCAGGCCTATTGTTGTGTGCCCCTCCAATATAATGCTATAAAAAATTCCACTGTTAAAATTATCTAGATTGCCTCCTAAGAACCTCACCGAAAGTAAGTAGGTTATTATTGTTTCTAAAATGATAGTCTGAGTGGTTATCTAGGACCATGAAGGGACTGAGATATTAAAATATACAAGGGATCAAGGGATAGATGCTTTAATAATACATATACAAACACAATTATAGACACATATAAGTGTTAGAAGACAAAGTGCTAGGACATAAAGTGCTAAAACGTCAAAACAAATTCAGATACATAAAAAAAGAAGGAATAAAACTATTTCAGATGAGCATGCAAATATTAAATATTAGACAACCACTGAAACTTTATTTTTTGTATTTTTTGTTTGAATAGTGCATACTTTTCCACCTCCTTGAGATCCCTGTAAACAAGTGCTATCCCTTTCAATTGATCGTATCTAACTGATTAAAAACGGTAATTCAGACCGGTGGGTGTAATCGTTTGTAGGTCTCTTATCCACCAACGTTCCACTGCTTTTCGCCTCCCACTGGTCCACCCAGAACACGACTGTAAGCCGGATATATTGAGGTAAGTGATGGGGTGATCCTGGAAATGAGTGACTAGTTCTGTGTGTAGATGGGCCCGTTTGATGTTGTATAGATGTTGTTTAAGTCTAGTTTCTATTGTATACTGAGTTTCCCCGATGTAGTGTTTTTTGCATAATGTACAGGTAATTATATAAATGACATTTGGAGTGTTGAGTGAGATAGAGTCTAAAACTGGAGTGGAGGTCTTGCTATGTGGATTTGAAATGAATTTTATTGGTCTGAAGTGGGCCGTGTGGGGTTTGGCTTTGATTAGGACGTCTTTAAGACTCTTATTCCTTCTGAATGCTGAGATTATTCTATATGGCTGGAATGATGTGTATGCCTGTTGGGTAATGAAAAAAGTATGTTTGAATGCCTGATGTAGGGGTCTGATCCTATGTGAGAATGTAGGGACTTAGGGGATAAGGATTGTCTGCTGATTGGAAGAGGAATAAGAGGGGGAGAGAAGGTTGTGATTCAGAGGGGGTTAGGATTAGGGGGTGGGGATAGGGTTAGGAGTAGGGTTAGGGGTGGGAACAGGATACAAACCTGGGTTAGGGTAATTTATTTTTATTTTTATTTCACCTTTATTTAACCAGGTAAGCCAGTTGAGAACAGGTTCTCATTTACAACTGCGACCTGGCCAAGATAAAGCAAAGTAGTGCAATAAAAAACAACACAGAGTTACATATGGGGTAAAAAACATAAAGTCAGAAATACAACAGAAAATATATATACAGTGTGTGCAAATGTAGCAAGTTATGGAGGTAAGGCAATAAATAGGCTATAGTGCAGAATAATTACGATAGTATTAACACTGGAATGCTAGATGTGCAAGAGATTATGTGCAAATAGAGATACTGGGGTGCAAAAGTGCAAAATAAATAACAATATAGGGATGAGGTAGTTGGGTGGGCTAATTTCAGATGGGCTGTGTACAGGTGCAGTGATCGGTAAGGTGCTCTGACAACTGATGCTTAAAGTTATTGAGGGAGATAAGAGTCTCCAGCTTCAGAGATTTTTGCAATTCGTTCCAGTCATTGGCAGCAGAGAACTGGAAGGAATGGCGGCCAAAGGAGGTGTTGGCTTTGGGAATGACCAGTGAGATATACCTGCTGGAGCGCAGACTACGGGTGGGTGCTGCTATGGTGACCAATGGGATTTGCCTAGCAGTGATTTATAGATGGCCTGGAGCCAGTGGGTTTGACGACGAACATGTAGTGAGGACCAGCCAACAAGAGCGTACAGGTCACAGTGGTGGGTAGTGTATGGGGCTTTGGAGACAAAACGGATGGCACTGTGATAGACTACATCCAATTTGCTGAGTAGAGTGTTGGAGGCTATTTTGTAAATGACATCGCCGAAGTCAAGGATCGGTAGGATAGTCAGTTTTACGAGGGCATGTTTGGCAGCATGAGTGAAGGAGGCTTTGTTGCGAAATAGGAAGCCGATTCTAGATTTAACTTTGGATTGGAGATTCTTTATGTGAGTCTGGAAGTTGAGTTTACAGTCTAACCAGACACCTAGGTATTTGTAGTTGTCCACATACTCTAGGTCAGACCCGACGAGAGTGGTGATTCTAGTCGGGTGGGCGGGTGCCAGCAGCGTTCGATTGAAAAGCATGCATTTAGTTTTACTAGTGTTTAAGAGCAGTTGGAGGCTACTGAAGGATTGTTGTATGGCATTGAAGCTCGTTTGGAGGTTTGTTAACACAGTGTCCAATGAAGGGCCAGATGTATACAAAATGGTGTCGTCTGCGTAGAGGTGGATCTGAGAGTCACCAGCAGCAAGAGCGACATCATTGATATACACGGAGAAAAGTGTCGGCCCAAGAATTGAACCCTGTGGCACCCCCATAGAGACTGCCATAGGTCCAGACAACAGGCCCTCCGATTTGACACACTGAACTCTATCTGAGAAGTAGTTGGTGAACCAGGCGAGGCAGTCATTTGAGAAACCAAGGCTATTTAGTCTGCCAATAAGAATGCGGTGGTTGACAGAGTCGAAAGCCTTGGCCAGGTCGATGAAGACGGCTGCACAGTACTGTCTATTATCAATCGCGGTTATAATATCGTTTAGGACCTTGAGCGTGGCTGAAGTGCACCCGTGACCAGCTCGGAAACCGGATTGCATAGCGGAGAAGGTACGGTGGTATTCGAAATGGTCGATGATCTGTTTGTTAACTTGGCTTTCGAATACTTTCGAAAGGCAGGGCAGGATGGATATAGGTCTGTAGCAATTTGGATCTAGAGTGTCACCCCCTTTGAAGAGGGGGATGACCGCGGCAGCTTTCCAATCTCTGGGGATCTCAGACGTTATGAAAGAGAGGTTGAACAGACTGGTAATAGGGGTAGCGACAATTTCGGCGGCTAGTTTTAGAAAGAAAGGGTCCAGATTGTCTAGCCCAGCTGATTTGTAGGGGTCCAGATTTTGCAGCGCTTTCAAAACATCAGCTGTCTGAATTTGTGTGAAGGAGAAGCGGGGGGGCATGGGCAAGTTGCAGCAGAGGGTGCAGAGTTGGTGGCCGGGTTAGTGGTACCCAGATGGAAAGCATGGCCAGCTGTAGCAAAATGCTTGTTGAAATTCTCGATTATTGTAGATTTATCGGTGGTGATAGTGTTTCCTAGCCTCAGTGCAGTGGGCAGCTGGGAGGAAGTGCTCTTATTCTCCATGGACTTTACAGTGTCCCAAAACTTTTTGGAGTTAGTGCTACAGGATGCAAATTTCTGTTTGAAAAAGTTAGCCTTTGCTTTCCTGACTGCTTGTGTATATTGGTTCCTAACTTCCCTGAAAAGTTGCATATCGCGGGGGCTATTTGATGCTAATGCTGTACGCCACAGGATGTTTTTGTGCTGGTCAAGGGCAGTCAAGTCTGAGGAGAACCAGGGGCTATATCGGTTCTTAGTTCTGTATTTTTTGAATGGGGCATGTTTATTTAAGATTGAGAGGAAATTACTTTTAAGGAACAACCAGGCATCCTCTACTGACGGAATGAGATCTATATCCATCCAGGATACCTGGGCCAGGTCAATTAGGAAGGCCTCCTCGCTAAAGTGTTTTAGGGAGCGTTTGACAGTGATGAGGGGTGGTCGTTTGACCGCGGACCCGTTACGGACGCAGGCAATAAGGCAGTGATCGCTGAGATCCTGGTTGAAGACAGCTGAGGTGTATTTAGAGGGTATGTTAGTCAGGATGATATCTATGAGGGTACCCATGTTTACGGATTTAGGGTTGTACCTGGTAGGTTCGTTGATAATTTGCGTGAGGTTGAGGGCATCTAGCTTGGATTGTAGGATGGCTGGGGTATTAAGCATATCCCAATTTAGGTCACCAAGCAGTACAAACTCTGAGGATAAATGGGGGGCAATCAATTCACATATGGTGTCCAGGGCACAGCTGGGGGGCTGAGGGGGGTCTGTAGCAAGCGGCAACAGTGAGAGACTTATTTCTGGAAAGGTGGATTTTTAGAAGTAGAAGCTCAAACTGTTTGGGCACAGACCTGGATAGTATGATAGAGCTCTGCAGGCTATCTCTACAGTAGATTGCAACTCCACCCCCCTTTGGCAGTTCTATCTAGACGGAAAATGTTATAGTTGGGGATGGAAATTTCAGAATTTTTGGTGGCCTTCCTGAGCCAGGATTCAGACACTGCTAGAACATCAGGGTTGGCAGAGTGTGCTAACGCAGTGAATAACTCAAACTTAGGAAGTAGACTTCTGATATTTATGTGCAAGAAACCAAGACTTTTGCGATTACAGAAGTCATCAAATGATAGCGCCTGGGGAGTAGGAGTGATACTGAGGGCTGCAGGGCCTGGGTTAGCCTCTACATCACCAGAGGAACAGAGGAGGACTAGAATAAGGATACGGCTAAAGGCTTTAAGAACTGGTCTTCTAGTGCGTTGGGTACATAGAATAAAGGGGGCAGATTTCCGGGTGTTATAGAAAAGATTCAGGGCATTATGTACAGACAAGGATATGGAAGGATATGAGTAAAGTGGAGGTAAACCTAAGCGTTGGGTAACAATGAAAGAGATAGCATCGCTGGAGGCATCAATTGAGTCGGTCTCCGCGTGTATAGGGGGAGGGGCAAAGGAGCTATCTAAGGCAGGTTTAGCTAGGCTGGGGGGTCTACAGTGATATAGTACAATTAGAAATAACCGAAACAACAATAAACTAACCATGTTTGGGCTGAGGCTAAACATAAACAGGATGTAGTACCGTAAAAAGGAACAGTCCAGCAGATATCAGCTGTATAGCTGAGTTATCATAAGGTCCGGTGGTGAAGCACTAGTAAGAGGCCACGGCTAGCGTGTGCTAGCGGGCCAGGGCTAGCAGATGGATGGAATCTTCGTGGTTAACGTCGTAACCACATCAGACGATTTCGTCGGCAGACCAGTCGTGTAGGATCGGCGGGGCTCCGTGTCAACACTAGGTGGTCCCGTCCGGTTGACAGAGAGGTAGATAGCCGGGGAGATGGGCGATGGGCCTAGCTCAGGATGATTAGCCAGACCACAGCGTCCGTTTTGTTGTAGCTAGCTGGTGGTAGCTAGCTGGTAGCGATGAAATCCGGAGTTAAAGGTCCAGTGATTCAGTGATTCCGGCGGAAAAACTGATATGTTCTGGGTCGATAACGCGCTGTGCAGACTGGCCGAATATCCGGTGATCAATGTCCAGTGATTAAAATTAATCCCGCAGAAAAAAATCCAATGTTCTGGGTGAAACACCGCTAGCTGTGGCTAATAGCAAATAGCAAGTAGCTAGTTAGCTGGCTAGCTAGTTTCAACTGGAGATTCTAGATTCTAGATAAAGGTAAGTCAATAATAGAATCCGTTCCACATTGAGTGAGGCGGGTTGCAGGAAAGTATATCTTGTAGAAGGATGAAAAGTCTGATAGGGAAATATGTACGAAAAATAGGGTATTTACAGGCTATTTACAGACAGACGATAAAAACACAACTGCACTACTACGCTACGCCACTACTACGCCATCTTGGCAGTGCCTCCAGAACCTCTGTAATGAAAGTTGTGGTCAGAAAGAGTGATTGACAGACTTGTGTTTTGTGGGTGTGTTGGCTGAATGGGAGAGAGGGCCGCAAAGGTGCTGGTTTTTATGGTTCTGAGACATACCCACTGTCAGATAAACCTACTGTCAGTTATACCCACCGTCAGTTATACACACTGTCAGTTATACCCACCGTACGCCATCTATTACGCCACTACTACGCCATCTTGGCAGTGCCTCCAGAACCTCTGTAATGAAAGTTGTGGTCAGAAAGAGTGATTGAAAGACTTGTGTTTTGTGGGTGTGTTGGCTGAATGGGAGAGAGGGCCGCAAAGGTGCTGGTTTTTATGGTTCTGAGACATACCCACTGTCAGATAAACCTACTGTCAGTTATACCCACCGTCAGTTATACACACTGTCAGTTATACCCACCGTCAGTTATACCACCGTCAGTTATACCACTGTCAGTTATACCCACCGTCAGTTATACCACTGTCAGTTATACCACCGTCAGTTATACCCACCGTCAGTTATACCCACCATCAGTTATACCACCGTCAGTTATACCCACCGTCAGTTATACCCACCATCAGTTATACAACTGTCAGTTATACCCACCGTCAGTTATACCCACCGTCAGTTATACCACTGTCAGTTATACCCACCGTCAGTTATACCCACCGTCAGAAATACCCACTGTCAGTTATACCCACTGTCAGTTATACCCACCGTTAGATGTACCACCGTCAGTTATACCCAACGTCAGTTATACCCACCGTCAATTATACCACCGTCAGTTAAATCCACTATCAGTTATACCACCGTCAGTTATACCCACCGTCAGTTATACCCACCGTCAGTTATACCACCGTCAGTTATACCCACCGTCAGTTATACCCACCGTCAGTTATACCACCATCAGTTATACCCACCATCAGATATATCCACTGTCAGTTATACCCACCGTCAGTTATACCACCGTCAGTTATACCCACCATCAGTTACACCACCTTCAGTTATACCCCCGTCAGTTATACCCACCGTCAGTTATACCCACCGTCAGTTACACCACCGTCAGTTACACCACCGTCAGTTATACCCACCGTCAGTTATACCCACCTTCAGTTATACCCACCGTCAGTTAAACCACCGTCAGTTATACCAACCGTCAGTTATTCTACTGTCAGCTATACCCACCGTCAGGTACATCCACCGTCAGTTATACCACCCGTCAGTTATACCTACCGTCAGTTATCCCCACCGTCAGTTATAACACTGTCAGTTATACCCACTGTCAGTTATACCCACCGTCAGTTATATCACTGTCAGTTATACCCACCGTCAGTTATACCGCCGTCAGTTATACCCACCGTCAGTTATACACACCTTCAGTTATACCCACCGTCAGTTATACCACCGTCAGTTATACCCACCGTCAGTTATATCACTGTCAGTTATACCCACCGTCAGTTATACCCACCGTCAGTTATACCGCCGTCAGTTATACCCACAGTCAGTTATACACACCTTCAGTTATACCCACCGTCAGTTATACCCACCGTCAGTTATACCCACCTTCAGTTATACCCACCGTCAGTTAAACCACCGTCAGTTATACCAACCGTCAGTTATTCTACTGTCAGCTATACCCACCGTCAGTTACACCCACCGTCAGTTATACCACCCGTCAGTTATACCTACCGTCAGTTATCCCCACCGTCAGTTATACCACTGTCAGTTATACCCACTGTCAGTTATACCCACCGTCAGTTATATCACTGTCAGTTATACCCACAGTCAGTTATACACACCTTCAGTTATACCCACCGTCAGTTATACCACCGTCAGTTATACCCACCGTCAGTTATACCACTGTCAGTTATACCCAACGTCAGTTATATCGCTGTCAGTTATACCCACCGTCAGTTATACCCACCGTCAATTATACCCACCTTCAATTATACCCACCGTCAGTTATACCCACCATCAGTTATACCCACCATCAGAAATACCCACCGGCAGTTATGCCCACTGTCAGTTATACCCACCGTTAGATAAACCACCGTCAGTTATACCCCCGTCAGTTATACGCACCAAAAGTTATACCACTGCCAGTTATACCCACCGTCAGTTATACCACTGTCAGTTATACCCACCGTCAGTTATACCCACCGTCAGTTATACCCACCGTCAGTTATACCCACCATCAGTTATCCCCACCGTCAGTTATACCACCGTCAGTTATAACCACTGTCAGTTATACCCACCGTCAGTTATAACACTGTCAGTAATACCCACCGTCAGTTATACCCACCGTCAGTTATACCACCGTCAGTTATACCCACCGTCAGTTATACACACCTTCAGTTATACCCACCGTCAGTTAAACCACCATCAGTTATACCCACCGTCAGTTATACCACGGTCAGTTATACCCAACGTCAGTTATATCGCTTTCAGTTATACCCACCGTCAGTTATACCCACCGTCAGTTATACAGCCGTCAGTTATACCCACCGTCAATTATACCCACCTTCAATTATACCCACCGTCAGTTATACCCACCGTCTGTTATACCCACCATCAGAAATACCCACTGTCAGTTATGCCCACTGTCAGTTATACCCACCGTTAGATATACCACCGTCAGTTATACCCCCGTCAGTTATACCCACCATCAGTTATACCACTGTCAGTTATACCCACCGTCAGTTATACAACGTCAGTTATACCCACCGTCAGTTATACCCGCTGTCAGTTATACCACCGTCAGTTGTACCCAACGTCAGTTATACCACCATCAGTTATACCCACCTTCAGTTATACCCACCGTCAGTTATACCCACCGTCAGTTATACCCACCGTCAGTTATACCACCGTCAGTTATACCACCGTCAGTTATACCCACCATCAGATATACCCACTGTCAGTTATACCCACTCGTCAGTTATACCCACCGTCAGTTATACCCACCTTCAGTTATACCCACCGTCAGTTATACCACCGTCAGTTATACCCACCGTCAGTTATACCACTGTCAGCTATACCCAACGTCAGTTATATCGCTGTCAGTTATACCCACTGTCAGTTATACCACTGTCAGTTATACCCACCGTCAGTTACACCCACCGTCCAGTTATACCCACCGTCAGTTATACCCACCGTCAGTTATCCCCACCGTCAGTTATACCACAGTCAGTTATACCCACTGTCAGTTATACCCACCGTCAGTTATATCACTGTCAGTTATACCCACCGTCATTTTTGCCCACTGTCAGTTATACCACCGCCAGTTATACCCACCGTCAGTTATACACACCTTCAGTTATACCCACCGTCAGTTATACCACCGTCAGTTATACCCACCGTCAGTTATACCACTGTCAGTTATACCCAACGTCAGTTATATCGCTGTCAGTTATACCCACCGTCAGTTATACCCACCGTCAGTTATACAGCCGTCAGTTATACCCACCGTCAATTATACCCACCTTCAATTATACTCACCGTCAGTTATACCCACCGTCCAGTTATACCCACCATCAGAAATACCCACTGTCAGCTATGCCCACTGTCAGTTATACCCACCGTTAGATATACAACCGTCAGTTATAACCCCGTCAGTTATACCCACCGTCAGTTATACCACTGTCAGTTATACCCACCGTCAGTTATACCACTGTCAGTTATACCCACCGTCAGTTATACCCACCGTCAGTTATACACACCGTCAGTTATACCCACCGTCAGTTATACCACTGTCAGTTATACCCACTGTCAGTTATACCCACCGTCAGTTATATCACTGTCAGTTATACCCACTGTCAGTTATACCCACCGTCAGTTATACCGCGTCAGTTATACCCACAGTCAGTTATACACACCTTCAGTTATACCCACCGTCAGTTATACCACCGTCAGTTATACCCACCGTCAGTTATACCACTGTCAGTTATACCCAACGTCAGTTATATCGCTGTCAGTTATACCCACCGTCAGTTATACCCACCGTCAATTATACCCACCTTCAATTATACCCACCGTCAGTTATACCCACCATCAGTTATACCCACCATCAGAAATACCCACCGTCAGTTATGCCCACTGTCAGTTATACCCACCGTTAGATAAACCACCGTCAGTTATACCCCCGTCAGTTATACGCACCAAAAGTTATACCACTGCCAGTTATACCCACCGTCAGTTATACCACTGTCAGTTATACCCACCGTCAGTTATACCCACCGTCAGTTATACCCACCGTCAGTTATACCCACCATCAGTTATCCCCACCGTCAGTTATACCACCGTCAGTTATAACCACTGTCAGTTATACCCACCGTCAGTTATAACACTGTCAGTAATACCCACCGTCAGTTATACCCACCGTCAGTTATACCACCGTCAGTTATACCCACCGTCAGTTATACACACCTTCAGTTATACCCACCGTCAGTTATACCACCATCAGTTATACCCACCGTCAGTTATACCACTGTCAGTTATACCCAACGTCAGTTAAATCGCTGTCAGTTATACCCGTCGTCAGTTATACCCACCGTCAGTTATACAGCCGTCAGTTATACCCACCGTCAATTATACCCACCTTCAATTATACCCACCGTCAGTTATACCCACCGTCTGTTATACCCACCATCAGAAATACCCACTGTCAGTTATGCCCACTGTCAGTTATACCCACCGTTAGATATACCACCGTCAGTTATACCCCCGTCAGTTATACCCACCATCAGTTATACCACTGTCAGTTATACCCACCGTCAGTTATACAACGTCAGTTATACCCACCGTCAGTTATACCCGCTGTCAGTTATACCACCGTCAGTTGTACCGAACGTCAGTTATACCACCATCAGTTATACCCACCTTCAGTTATACCCACCGTCAGTTATACCCACCGTCAGTTATACCCACCGTCAGTTATACCACCGTCAGTTATACCACCGTCAGTTATACCCACCATCAGATATACCCACTGTCAGTTATACCCACTGTCAGTTATACCCACCGTCAGTTACACCACCGTCAGTTACACCACCGTCAGTTATACCCACCATCAGTTATACCCACCTTCAGTTATACCCACCGTCAGTTATACCACCGTCAGTTATACCCACCGTCAGTTATACCACTGTCAGCTATACCCAACGTCAGTTATATCGCTGTCAGTTATACCCACTGTCAGTTATACCACTGTCAGTTATACCCACCGTCAGTTACACCCACCGTCAGTTATACCCACCGTCAGTTATACCCACCGTCAGTTATCCCCACCGTCAGTTATACCACAGTCAGTTATACCCACTGTCAGTTATACCCACCGTCAGTTATACCACTGTCAGTTATACCCACCGTCATTTTTGCCCACTGTCAGTTATACCACCGCCAGTTATACCCACCGTCAGTTATACACACCTTCAGTTATACCCACCGTCAGTTATACCACCGTCAGTTATACCCACCGTCGGTTATACCACTGACAGTTATACCCAACGTCAGTTATATCGCTGTCAGTTATACCCACCGTCAGTTATACCCACCGTCAGTTATACAGCCGTCAGTTATACCCACCGTCAATTATACCCACCTTCAATTATACTCACCGTCAGTTATACCCACCGTCAGTTATACCCACCATCAGAAATACCCACTGTCAGCTATGCCCACTGTCAGTTATACCCACCGTTAGATATACAACCGTCAGTTATAACCCCGTCAGTTATACCCACCGTCAGTTATACCACTGTCAGTTATACCCACCGTCAGTTATACCACTGTCAGTTATACCCACCGTCAGTTATACCCACCGTCAGTTATACACACCGTCAGTTATACCCACCGTCAGTTATACCACTGTCAGTTATACCCACTGTCAGTTATACCCACCGTCAGTTATATCACTGTCAGTTATACCCACTGTCAGTTATACCCACCGTCAGTTATACCGCCGTCAGTTATACCCACAGTCAGTTATACACACCTTCAGTTATACCCACCGTCAGTTATACCACCGTCAGTTATACCCACCGTCAGTTATACCACTGTCAGTTATACCCAACGTCAGTTATATCGCTGTCAGTTATACCCACCGTCAGTTATACCCACCGTCAGTTATACCCACCGTCAGTTATACCCACCATCAGTTATACCACCGTCAGTTATACCCACCGTCAGTTATACCCACCATCAGTTATACAACTGTCAGTTATACCCACCGTCAGTTATACCCACCGTCAGTTATACCAATGTCAGTTATACCCACCGTCAGTTATACCCACCGTCAGAAATACCCACTGTCAGTTATACCCACTGTCAGTTATACCCACCGTTAGATGTACCACCGTCAGTTATACCCAACGTCAGTTATACCCACCGTCAATTATACCACCGTCAGTTAAATCCACTATCAGTTATACCACCGTCAGTTATACCCACCGTCAGTTATACCCACCGTCAGTTATACCACCGTCAGTTATACCCACCGTCAGTTATACCCACCGTCAGTTATACCACCATCAGTTATACCCACCATCAGATATATCCACTGTCAGTTATACCCACCGTCAGTTATACCACCGTCAGTTATACCCACCATCAGTTACACCACCTTCAGTTATACCCCGTCAGTTATACCCACCGTCAGTTATACCCACCGTCAGTTACACCACCGTCAGTTACACCACCGTCAGTTATACCCACCGTCAGTTATACCCACCTTCAGTTATACCCACCGTCAGTTAAACCACCGTCAGTTATACCAACCGTCAGTTATTCTACTGTCAGCTATACCCACCGTCAGGTACATCCACCGTCAGTTATACCACCCGTCAGTTATACCTACCGTCAGTTATCCCCACCGTCGAGTTATAACACTGTCAGTTATACCCACTGTCAGTTATACCCACCGTCAGTTATATCACTGTCAGTTATACCCACCGTCAGTTATACGCCGTCAGTTATACCCACCGTCAGTTATACACACCTTCAGTTATACCCACCGTCAGTTATACCACCGTCAGTTATACCCACCGTCAGTTATATCACTGTCAGTTATACCCACCGTCAGTTATACCCACCGTCAGTTATACCGCCGTCAGTTATACCCACAGTCAGTTATACACACCTTCAGTTATACCCACCGTCAGTTATACCCACCGTCAGTTATACCCACCTTCAGTTATACCCACCGTCAGTTAAACCACCGTCAGTTATACCAACCGTCAGTTATTCTACTGTCAGCTATACCCACCGTCAGTTACACCCACCGTCAGTTATACCACCCGTCAGTTATACCTACCGTCAGTTATCCCCACCGTCAGTTATACCACTGTCAGTTATACCCACTGTCAGTTATACCCACCGTCAGTTATATCACTGTCAGTTATACCCACAGTCAGTTATACACACCTTCAGTTATACCCACCGTCAGTTATACCACCGTCAGTTATACCCACCGTCAGTTATACCACTGTCAGTTATACCCAACGTCAGTTATATCGCTGTCAGTTATACCCACCGTCAGTTATACCCACCGTCAATTATACCCACCTTCAATTATACCCACCGTCAGTTATACCCACCATCAGTTATACCCACCATCAGAAATACCCACCGGCAGTTATGCCCACTGTCAGTTATACCCACCCGTTAGATAAACCACCGTCAGTTATACCCCCGTCAGTTATACGCGCCAAAAAGTTATACCACTGCCAGTTATACCCACCGTCAGTTATACCACTGTCAGTTATACCCACCGTCAGTTATACCCACCGTCAGTTATACCCACCGTCAGTTATACCCACCATCAGTTATCCCCACCGTCAGTTATACCACCGTCAGTTATAACCACTGTCAGTTATACCCACCGTCAGTTATAACACTGTCAGTAATACCCACCGTCAGTTATACCCACCGTCAGTTATACCACCGCCAGTTATACCCACCGTCAGTTATACACACCTTCAGTTATACCACCGTCAGTTAAACCACCATCAGTTATACCCACCGTCAGTTATACCACTGTCAGTTATACCCAACGTCAGTTATATCGCTTTCAGTTATACCCACCGTCAGTTATACCCACCGTCAGTTATACAGCCGTCAGTTATACCCACCGTCAATTATACCCACCTTCAATTATACCCACCGTCAGTTATACCCACCGTCTGTTATACCCACCATCAGAAATACCCACTGTCAGTTATGCCCACTGTCAGTTATACCCACCGTTAGATATACCACCGTCAGTTATACCCCCGTCAGTTATACCCACCATCAGTTATACCACTGTCAGTTATACCCACCGTCAGTTATACAACGTCAGTTATACCCACCGTCAGTTATACCCGCTGTCAGTTATACCACCGTCAGTTGTACCCAACGTCAGTTATACCACCATCAGTTATACCCACCGTCAGTTATACCACCGTCAGTTATACCCACCGTCAGTTATACCCACCGTCAGTTATACCACCGTCAGTTATACCACCGTCAGTTATACCCACCATCAGATATACCCACTGTCAGTTATACCCACTGTCAGTTATACCCACCGTCAGTTACACCACCGTCAGTTACACCACCGTCAGTTATACCCACCATCAGTTATACCCACCTTCAGTTATACCCACCGTCAGTTATACCACCGTCAGTTATACCCACCGTCAGTTATACCACTGTCAGCTATACCCAACGTCAGTTATATACGCTGTCGGTTATACCCACTGTCAGTTATACCACTGTCAGTTATACCCACCGTCAGTTACACCCACCGTCAGTTATACCCACCGTCAGTTATACCCACCGTCAGTTATCCCCACCGTCAGTTATACCACAGTCAGTTATACCCACTGTCAGTTATACCCACCGTCAGTTATATCACTGTCAGTTATACCCACCGTCATTTTTTGCCCACTGTCAGTTATACCACCGCCAGTTATACCCACCGTCAGTTATACACACCTTCAGTTATACCCACCGTCAGTTATACCACCGTCAGTTATACCCACCGTCAGTTATACCACTGTCAGTTATACCCAACGTCAGTTATATCGCTGTCAGTTATACCCACCGTCAGTTATACCCACCGTCAGTTATACAGCCGTCAGTTATACCCACCGTCAATTATACCCACCTTCAATTATACTCACCGTCAGTTATACCCACCGTCAGTTATACCCACCATCAGAAATACCCACTGTCAGCTATGCCCACTGTCAGTTATACCCACCGTTAGATATACAACCGTCAGTTATAACCCCGTCAGTTATACCCACCGTCAGTTATACCACTGTCAGTTATACCCACCGTCAGTTATACCACTGTCAGTTATACCCACCGTCAGTTATACCCACCGTCAGTTATACACACCGTCAGTTATACCCACCGTCAGTTATACCACTGTCAGTTATACCCACTGTCAGTTATACCCACCGTCAGTTATATCACTGTCAGTTATACCCACTGTCAGTTATACCCACCGTCAGTTATACCGCCGTCAGTTATACCCACAGTCAGTTATACACACCTTCAGTTATACCCACCGTCAGTTATACCACCGTCAGTTATACCCACCGTCAGTTATACCACTGTCAGTTATACCCAACGTCAGTTATATCGCTGTCAGTTATACCCACCGTCCAGTTATACCCACCGTCAATTATACCCACCTTCAATTATACCCACCGTCAGTTATACCCACCATCAGTTATACCCACCATCAGAAATACCCACCGTCAGTTATGCCCACTGTCAGTTATACCCACCGTTAGATAAACCACCGTCAGTTATACCCCGTCAGTTATACGCACCAAAAGTTATACCACTGCCAGTTATACCCACCGTCAGTTATACCACTGTCAGTTATACCCACCGTCAGTTATACCCACCGTCAGTTATACCCCACCGTCAGTTATACCCACCATCAGTTATCCCCACCGTCAGTTATACCACCGTCAGTTATAACCACTGTCAGTTATACCCACCGTCAGTTATAACACTGTCAGTAATACCCACTGTCAGTTATACCCACCGTCAGTTATACCACCGTCAGTTATACCCACCGTCAGTTATACACACCTTCAGTTATACCCACCGTCAGTTATACCACCATCAGTTATACCCACCGTCAGTTATACCACTGTCGGTTATACCCAACGTCAGTTAAATCGCTGTCAGTTATACCCGTCGTCAGTTATACCCACCGTCAGTTATACAGCCGTCAGTTATACCCACCGTCAATTATACCCACCTTCAATTATACCCACCGTCAGTTATACCCACCGTCTGTTATACCCACCATCAGAAATACCCACTGTCAGTTATGCCCACTGTCAGTTATACCCACCGTTAGATATACCACCGTCAGTTATACCCCCGTCAGTTATACCCACCATCAGTTATACCACTGTCAGTTATACCCACCGTCAGTTATACAACGTCAGTTATACCCACCGTCAGTTATACCCGGCTGTCAGTTATACCACCGTCAGTTGTACCGAACGTCAGTTATACCACCATCAGTTATACCCACCTTCAGTTATACCCACCGTCAGTTATACCCACCGTCAGTTATACCCACCGTCAGTTATACCACCGTCAGTTATACCACCGTCAGTTATACCCACCATCAGATATACCCACTGTCAGTTATACCCACTGTCAGTTATACCCACCGTCAGTTACACCACCGTCAGTTACACCACCGTCAGTTATACCCACCATCAGTTATACCCACCTTCAGTTATACCCACCGTCAGTTATACCACCGTCAGTTATACCCACCGTCAGTTATACCACTGTCAGCTATACCCAACGTCAGTTATATCGCTGTCAGTTATACCCACTGTCAGTTATACCACTGTCAGTTATACCCACCGTCAGTTACACCCACCGTCAGTTATACCCACCGTCAGTTATACCCACCGTCAGTTATCCCCACCGTCAGTTATACCACAGTCAGTTATACCCACTGTCAGTTATACCCACCGTCAGCTATACCACTGTCAGTTATACCCACCGTCATTTTTTGCCCACTGTCAGTTATACCACCGCCAGTTATACCCACCGTCAGTTATACACACCTTCAGTTATACCCACCGTCAGTTATACCACCGTCAGTTATACCCACCGTCAGTTATACCACTGTCAGTTATACCCAACGTCAGTTATATCGCTGTCAGTTATACCCACCGTCAGTTATACCCACCGTCAGTTATACAGCCGTCAGTTATACCCACCGTCAATTATACCCACCTTCAATTATACTCACCGTCAGTTATACCGCACCGTCAGTTATACCCACCATCAGAAATACCCACTGTCAGCTATGCCCACTGTCAGTTATACCCACCGTTAGATATACAACCGTCAGTTATAACCCGTCAGTTATACCCACCGTCAGTTATACCACTGTCGGTTATACCCACCGTCAGTTATACCACTGTCAGTTATACCCACCGTCAGTTATACCCACCGTCAGTTATACACACCGTCAGTTATACCCACCGTCAGTTATACCACTGTCAGTTATACCCACTGTCAGTTATACCCACCGTCAGTTATATCACTGTCAGTTATACCCACTGTCAGTTATACCCACCGTCAGTTATACCGCCGTCAGTTATACCCACAGTCAGTTATACACACCTTCAGTTATACCCACCGTCAGTTATACCACCGTCAGTTATACCCACCGTCAGTTATACCACTGTCAGTTATACCCAACGTCAGTTATATCGCTGTCAGTTATACCCACCGTCAGTTATACCCACCGTCGATTATACCCACCTTCAATTATACCCACCGTCAGTTATACCCACCATCAGTTATACCCACCATCAGAAATACCCACCGTCAGTTATGCCCACTGTCAGTTATACCCACCGTTAGATATACCACCGTCAGTTATACCCCCGTCAGTTATACGCACCAAAAGTTATACCACTGCCAGTTATACCCACCGTCAGTTATACCACCGTCAGTTATACCACCGTCAGTTATACCCACCATCAGATATACCCACTGTCAGTTATACCCACTGTCAGTTATACCCACCGTCAGTTACACCACCGTCAGTTACACCACCGTCAGTTATACCCACCATCAGTTATACCCACCTTCAGTTATACCCACCGTCAGTTATACCACCGTCAGTTATACCCACCGTCAGTTATACCACTGTCAGCTATACCCAACGTCAGTTATATCGCTGTCAGTTATACCCACTGTCAGTTATACCACTGTCAGTTATACCCACCGTCAGTTACACCCACCGTCAGTTATACCCACCGTCAGTTATCCCCACCGTCAGTTATACCACAGTCAGTTATACCCACTGTCAGTTATACCCACCGTCAGTTATACCACTGTCAGTTATACCCACCGTCATTTTTGCCCACTGTCAGTTATACCACCTCCAGTTATACCCACCGTCAGTTATACACACCTTCAGTTATACCCACCGTCAGTTATACCACCGTCAGTTATACCCACCGTCAGTTATACCACTGTCAGTTATACCCAACGTCAGTTATATCGCTGTCAGTTATACCCACCGTCAGTTATACCCACCGTCAGTTATACAGCCGTCAGTTATACCCACCGTCAATTATACCCACCTTCAATTATACTCACCGTCAGTTATACCCACCGTCAGTTATACCCACCATCAGAAATACCCACTGTCAGCTATGCCCACTGTCAGTTATACCCACCGTTAGATATACAACCGTCAGTTATAACCCCGTCAGTTATACCCACCGTCAGTTATACCACTGTCAGTTATACCCACCGTCAGTTATACCACTGTCAGTTATACCCACCGTCAGTTATACCCACTGTCAGTTATACCCACCGTCAGTTATATCACTGTCAGTTATACCCACTGTCAGTTATACCCACCGTCAGTTATACCGCCGTCAGTTATACCCACAGTCAGTTATACACACCTTCAGTTATACCCACCGTCAGTTATACCACCGTCAGTTATACCCACCGTCAGTTATACCACTGTCAGTTATACCCAACGTCAGTTATATCAGCTGTCAGTTATACCCACCGTCAGTTATACCCACCGTCGATTATACCCACCTTCAATTATACCCACCGTCAGTTATACCCACCATCAGTTATACCCACCATCAGAAATACCCACCGTCCAGTTATGCCCACTGTCAGTTATACCCACCGTTAGATATACCACCGTCAGTTATACCCCGTCAGTTATACGCACAAAAGTTATACCACTGCCAGTTATACCCACCGTCAGTTATACCACTGTCAGTTATACCCACCGTCAGTTATACCCCACCGTCAGTTATACCCACCGTCAGTTATACCCACCATCAGTATCAATCAATCAATTTTTATTTATATAGCCCTTCTTACATCAGCTAATATCTCGGAGTGCTGTACAGAAACCCAGCCTAAAACCCCAAACAGCTAGTAATGCAGGTGTAGAAGCACGGTGGCTAGGAAAACTCCCTAGAAAGTCAAAACCTGGGAAGAAACCTAGAGAGGAACCAGGCTATGAGGGTGGCTAGTCCTCTTCTGGCTGTGCCGGGTGGAGGTTATAGCAGAACCATGCCAAGATGTTCAAAAATGTTCATAAGTGACAAGCATGGTCAAATAATAATCAGGAATAAATCTCAGTTGGCTTTTTCATAGCCGATCATTAGAGTTTAAAACAGCAGGTCTGGGACAGGTAGGGGTTCCACAACCGCAGGCAGAACAGTTTAAACTGGAATAGCAGCAAGGCCAGGCGGACTGGGGACAGCAAGGAGTCACCACGGCCGGTAGTCCCGGCGTATGGTCCTAGGGCTCAGGTCTCTCAGTTGGCTTTTCATAGCCGATCATTTAGAGTTGAAAGCAGCAGGTCTGGGACAGGTAGGGGTTTCAGTAGCACAGGCAGAACAGTTGAAACTGGAATAGCAGCAAGCCAGGCGGACTGGGGACAGCAAGGTGTCATCATGCCCGGTAGTCCTGACGTATGGTCCTAGGGCTCAGGTTCTCAGAGAGAAAGAGAGCGAGAGAATTAGGAGAGAGCATACTTAAATTCACACAGGACACTGGATAGAGACAGGAGAAGTACTCCAGGTATAACCAACTAACCCCAGCCCCCGACACATAAAACTACTGCAGCATAAATACCATCAGTTATCCCCACCGTCAGTTATACCACCGTCAGTTATAACCACTGTCAGTTATACCCACCGTCAGTTATATCACTGTCAGTAATGCCACCGTCAGTTATACCCACGTCAGTTATACCACCGTCCAGTTATGCCCACCGTCAGTTATAACACCTTCAGTTATACCCACCGTCAGTTATACCACCATCAGTTATACCCACCGTCAGTTATACCACTGTCAGTTATACCCAACGTCAGTTATATCGCTTTCAGTTATACCCACCGTCAGTTATACCCACCGTCAGTTATACAGCCGTCAGTTATACCCACCGTCAATTATACCCACCTTCAATTATACCCACCGTCAGTTATACCCACCGTCTGTTATACCCACCATCAGAAATACCCACTGTCAGTTATGCCCACTGTCAGTTATACCCACCGTTAGATATACCACCGTCAGTTATACCCCCGTCAGTTATACCCACCATCAGTTATACCACTGTCAGTTATACCCACCGTCAGTTATACAACGTCAGTTATACCCACCGTCAGTTATACCCGGCTGTCGTTATACCACCGTCCAGTTGTACCCAGCGTCAGTTATACCACCATCAGTTATACCCACCTTCAGTTATACCCACCGTCAGTTATACCGCACCGTCAGTTATACCCACCGTCAGTTATACCACCGTCAGTTATACCACCGTCAGTTATACCCACCATCAGATATACCCACTGTCAGTTATACCCACTGTCAGTTATACCCACCGTCAGTTACACCACCGTCAGTTACACCACCGTCAGTTATACCCACCATCAGTTATACCGCACCTTCAGTTATACCCACCGTCAGTTATACCGACCGTCAGTTATACCACCGTCAGTTATACCACTGTCAGCTATACCCAACGTCAGTTATATCGCTGTCAGTTATACCCACTGTCAGTTATACCACTGTCAGTTATACCCACCGTCAGTTACACCCACCGTCAGTTATACCCACCGTCAGTTATACCCACCGTCAGTTATCCCCACCGTCAGTTATACCACAGTCAGTTATACCCACTGTCAGTTATACCCACCGTCAGTTATATCACTGTCAGTTATACCCACCGTCATTTTTGCCCACTGTCAGTTATACCACCGCCAGTTATACCCACCGTCAGTTATACACACCTTCAGTTATACCCACCGTCAGTTATACCACCATCAGTTATACCCACCGTCAGTTATACCACTGTCAGTTATACCCAACGTCAGTTATATCGCTGTCAGTTATACCCACCGTCAGTTATACCCACCGCCAGTTATACAGCCGTCAGTTATACCCACCGTCAATTATACCCACCTTCAATTATACTCACCGTCAGTTATACCCACCGTCAGTTATACCCACCATCAGAAATACCCACTGTCAGCTATGCCCACTGTCAGTTATACCCACCGTTAGATATACAACCGTCAGTTATAACCCGCGTCAGTTATACCCACCGTCAGTTATACCACTGTCCGTTATACCCACCGTCAGTTATACCACTGTCAGTTATACCACCGTCAGTTATACCCACCGTCAGTTATACACACCGTCAGTTATACCCACCGTCAGTTATACCCACCGTCAGTTATACCCACCGTCAGTTATACCCACCGTCATTTATATCACTGTCAGTTATACCCACCGTCAGTTATTCCCACCGTCAGTTATACCACCGTCATTATATACCCACCGTCAGTTATACACACCTTCAGTTATACCCACCGTCAGTTATACCACCGTCAGTTATACCCACCGTCAGTTATACGACTGTCAGTTATACCCAACGTCAGTTAAATCGCTGTCAGTTATACCCGCTGGTCAGTTATACCCACCGTCAGTTATACAGCCGTCAGTTATACCCACCGTCAATTATACCCACCTTCAATTATACCCACCATCAGTTATACCCACCGTCAGTTATTCCCACCATCAGAAATACCCACTGTCAGTTATGTCAACTGTCAGTTATACCCACCGTTAGATATACCACCGTCAGTTATACCCCCGTCAGTTATACCCACCAAAAGTTATACCACTGTCAGTTATACTCACCGTCAGTTATACCACTGTCAGTTATACCCACCGTCAGTTATACCACCGTCAGTTATACCACCATCAGTTATACCCACCGTCAGTTATACACACCTTCAGTTATACCCACCGTCAGTTATACCACCGTCAGTTATACCCACCGCCAGTTATACTCACTGTCAGTTATACCCAATGTCAGTTATATCGCTGTCAGTTATAGCCACCGTCAGTTATACCCACCGTCAGTTATACAGCTGTCAGTTATACCCACCGTCAGTTATACCACCGTCAGTTATACCACCATCAGTTATACCCACCGTCAGTTATACACACCTTCAGTTATACCCACCGTCAGTTATACCACCGTCAGTTATACCCACCGTCAGTTATACCACTGTCAGTTATACCCAACGTCAGTTATATCGCTGTCAGTTATACCCACCGTCAGTTATACCCACCGTCAGTTATGCAGCCGTCAGTTATACCACCGTCAGTTATACCCACCTTCAATTATACCACCGTCAGTTATACCACAGTCAGTTATACCCACCGTCAGTTATACCCACCGTCAGTTATACCCACCGTCAGTTATACCCACCGTCAGTTATACCACCGTCAGTAATACCCACAGTCAGTTATACCCACCGTCAGTTATACCACCGTCAGTAATACCCACTGTCAGTTATACCCACTGTCAGTTATACCCACCGTCAGTTATACCCACCATCAGTTACACCACCGTCAGTTACACCACCGTCAGTTATACCCACCGTCAGTTATACCACCGTCAGTTATACCCGCTGTCAGTTATACCACCGTCAGTTGTACCCACCGTCAGTTACACCACTGGCAGTTATTTCCAACGTCAGTTATATCGCTGTCAGTTATACCCACCGTCAGTTGTACCACTGTCAGTTATACCCACCGTCAGTTATACCCACCGTTAGTTATACCCACCGTCAGTTATACCCACCATCAGTTATCCCCACCGTCAGTTATACCACCGTCAGTTATTCCCACTGTCAGTTATACCCACCGTCAGTTATATTACTGTCAGTTATACCCACCTTCAGTTAAACCCACCGTCAGTTATACCACCGTCAGAAATACCCACCGTCAGTTATACACACCTTCAGTTATACCCAACGTCAGTTATATCGCTGTCAGTTATACCCACCGTCAGTTACACTACTGTCAGTTATACCCACCGTCAGTTACACCCGCCGTCAGTTATACCCACCGTCAGTTATACCCACCGTTAGTTATCCCCACCGTCAGTTATACCACCGTCAGTTATACCCACTGTCAGTTATACCCACCGTCAGTTATATCACTGTCAGTTATACCACCGTCAGTTATACCACCGTCAGTTAAACCCACCGTCAGTTATACCCACCGTCAGTTATACCACCGTCAGTTAAATCCACTCTCAGTTATACCACCGTCAGTTATACCCACCTTCAGTTATACCCACTGTCAGTTATACCCACCGTCAGTTATACCCACCGTCAGTTATACCCACCGTCAGTTATACCACCGTCAGTTATACCCACCATCAGTTACACCACCTTCAGTTATACCACCGTCAGTTATACCCACCGTCAGTTATACCCACCGTCAGTTATACCCACCGTCAGTTATACCCACCGTCAGTTATACCACCGTCAGTAATACCCACCGTCAGTTATACCCACCGTCAGTTATACCACCGTCAGTAATACCCACCGTCAGTTATACCCTCTGTCAGTTATACCCACCGTCAGTTATACCCACCATCAGTTACACCACCGTCAGTTACAACACCGTCAGTTATACCCACCTTCAGTTATACCCACCGTCAGTTATACCACCGTCAGTTATACCCACCGTCAGTTACATCACCGTCAGTTATACCCACCGTCAGTTATACCCACCGTCAGTTATACCACCGTCAGTAATACCCACCGTCAGTTATACCCACTGTCAGTTTTACCCACCGTCAGTTATACCCACCATCAGTTACACCACCGTCAGTTACACCACCGTCAGATATACCCACCGTCAGTTATACCCACATTCAGTTATACACACCGTCAGTTATACCACCATCAGTTATACCCACCGTCAGTTACACCACTGTCATTTATACCCAACGTCAGATATATCGCTGTCAGTTATACCCACCGTCAGTTATACCCACCGTTAGTTATACCCACCGTCAGTTATACCACCGTCAGTTATTCCCACTGTCAGTTATACCCACCGTCAGCTCTATCACTGTCAGTTAAACCCATCGTCAGTTATAGCCACCGTCAGTTATATCACTGTCAGTTATACCCACCGTCAGTTATACCCACCGTCAGTTATACCACCATCAGTTATACCCACCGTCAGTTACACCACCGTCAGGTATACCACCTTCAGTTATACCCACTGTCAGTTATATCACCGTCAGTTATACCCACTGTCAGTTATACCACCGTCAGTTATACCACCGTCATTTATACCCACCTTCAGTTATACACACCTTCAGTTATACCCACCGTCAGTTATACCACCGTCAGTTATACCCACCGTCAGTTATACCACCGTCAGTTATACCCACCGTCAGTTATACCCACCGTCAGTTATACCCACCTTCAGTTATACCCACCGTCAGTTAAACCACTGTTATTCCCACCGTCAGTTATACCCACCGTAAGTTATACCCACCGTCAGTTAAACCCATCGTCAGTTATACCCACTGTCAGTTATACCACTGTCAGTTATACCCACCGTCAGTTATACCACTGTCAGTTATATCCACCGTCAGTTATACCACCGTCAGTCATACCACCGTCAGTTATACCACCGTCAGTTATACCACCGTCAATTATACCACCATCAGTTATACCCACCGTCAATTACACCACCGTCAGTTATACCACCTTCAGTTATACCCATCGTCAGTTATACCACCGTCAGTTATACCCACCGTCAGTTATACCACCGTCAGTTATACCACCGTCATTTATACCCACCTTCAGTTATACACACCTTCAATTATACCCACAGTCAGTTATACCACCGTCAGTTATACCCACCGTCAGTTATACCACCGTCAGTTATACCCACTGTCAGTTATACCCACCGTCAGTTATATCCACCTTCAGTTATACCCACCGTCAGTTAAACCACTGTTATACCCACCGTCAGTTATACCCACCGTCAGTTATACCCACCGTCAGTTATGCCACTGTCAGTTATACCCACTGTCAGTTATACCACTGTCAGTTATACCCACCGTCAGTTATATCACTGTCAGTTATACCCACTGTCAGTTATACCCACCGTCAGTTATACCACCGTCATTATATACCCACCGTCAGTTATACACACCTTCAGTTATACACACCTTCAGTTATACCCACCGTCAGTTATACCACCGTCAGTTATACCCACCGTCAGTTATACGACTGTCAGTTATACCCAACGTCAGTTAAATCGCTGTCAGTTATACCCGTCGTCAGTTATACCCACCGTCAGTTATACAGCCGTCAGTTATACCCACCGTCAATTATACCCACCTTCAATTATACCCACCGTCAGTTATACCCACCGTCAGTTATTCCCACCATCAGAAATACCCACTGTCAGTTATGCCAACTGTCAGTTATACCCACCGTTAGATATACCACCGTCAGTTATACCCCCGTCAGTTATACCCACCAAAAGTTATACCACTGTCAGTTATACCCACCGTCAGTTATACCACTGTCAGTTATACCCACCGTCAGTTATACCACCGTCAGTTATACCACCATCAGTTATACCCACCGTCAGTTATACACACCTTCAGTTATACCCACCGTCAGTTATACCACCGTCAGTTATACCCACCGTCAGTTATACCACTGTCAGTTATACCCAATGTCAGTTATATCGCTGTCAGTTATACCCACCGTCAGTTATACCCACCGTCAGTTATACAGCTGTCAGTTATACCCACCGTCAATTATACCACTGTCAGTTATACCCAACGTCAGTTATATCGCTGTCAGTTATACCCACCGTCAGTTATACCCACCGTCAGTTATGCAGCCGTCAGTTATACCACCGTCAGTTATACCCACCTTCAATTATACCACCGTCAGTTATACCACAGTCAGTTATACCCACCGTCAGTTATACCCACCGTCAGTTATACCCACCGTCAGTTATACCCACCGTCAGTTATACCACCGTCAGTAATACCCACCGTCAGTTATACCCACCGTCAGTTATACCACCGTCAGTAATACCCACTGTCAGTTATACCCACTGTCAGTTATACCCACCGTCAGTTATACCCACCGTCAGTTACACCACCGTCAGTTATACCCACCGTCAGTTATACCACCGTCAGTTATACCCAACGTCAGTTATATCGCTGTCAGTTATACCCACCGTCAGTTACACTACTGTCAGTTATACCCACCGTCAGTTACACCCGCCATCAGTTATACCCACCGTCAGTTATACCCACCGTTAGTTATCCCCACCGTCAGTTATACCACCGTCAGTTATACCCAGTGTCAGTTATACCCACCGTCAGTTATATCACTGTCAGTTATACCACCGTCAGTTATACCACCGTCAGTTATACCCACCGTCAGTTATACCCACCGTCAGTTATACCACCGTCAGTTAAATCCACTCTCAGTTATACCACCGTCAGTTATACCCACCTTCAGTTATACCACCGTCAGTTATACCCACCTTCAGTTATACCCACTGTCAGTTATACCCACCGTCAGTTATACCCACCGTCAGTTATACCCACCGTCAGTTATACCACCGTCAGTTATACCCACCATCAGTTACACCACCTTCAGTTATACCACCGTCAGTTATACCCACCGTCAGTTATACCCACCGTCAGTTATACCCACCGTCAGTTATACCCACCGTCAGTTATACCACCGTCAGTTATACCCACCGTCAGTTATACCCACCGTCAGTTATACCACCGTCAGTTATACCCACCGTCAGTTATACCCACCGTCCAGTTATACCCACCGTCAGTTATACCCACCGTCAGTTATACCCACCGTCAGTTATACCACCGTCAGTTATACCCACCGTCAGTTATACCCACCGTCAGTTATACCCACCGTCAGTTATACCACCGTCAGTTATACCCACCTTCAGTTATACCCACCGTCAGTTATACCCACCGTCAGTTATACCACTGCCAGTTATACCCGTCAGTTATACCCACCGTCAGTTATACACCGTCAGTTATACCCACCGTCAGTTATACACCGTCAGTTATACCCACCGTCAGTTATACCCGCCGTCAGTTATACCCACCGTCAGTTATACCCACCGTCAGTTATCGCCCACCGCCAGTTATACTCACCGTCAGTTATACCCACCGTCAGTTATACCCACCGTCAGTTATACCACTGTCAGTTATACCCACCGTCAGTTATACCACCGTCAGTTATACCCACCGCCAGTTATACCACCGCCAGTTATACCACCGTCAGTTATACCCACCATCAGTTATACCACCGTCAGTTATACCCACCTTCAGTTATACCCACCGTCAGTTATACCACCGTCAGTTATACCCACCATCAGTTATAACACTGTCAGTTATACCCACCGTCAGTTATACCACCGTCAGTTATACCCACCGTCAGTTATACCCACCGTCAGTTATACCACCGTCAGTTATACCCACCGTCAGTTATACCCACTGTCAGTTATACCCACCGTCAGTTATACCACCGTTCAGTTATACCACCGTCAGTTATACCCACCGTCAGTTATACCCACCGTCAGTTATACCCACCGTCAGTTATACCCACCGTCAGTTATACCACCGCCAGTTATACCCACCGTCAGTTATACCACCGTCAGTTATACCCACCGTCAGTTATACCCACCGTCAGTTATACCACCGTCAGTTATACCCACCGTCAGTTATACCCCGTCAGTTATACCCACCGCCAGTTATACCCACCGTCAGTTATACCCACCGTCAGTTATACCACCGAGTTATACCCACCGTCAGTTATAACTTCAGTTATACCCACCGTCAGTTATACCACCGTCAGTTATACCCACCGTCAGTTATACCACTGTCAGTTATACCCAACGTCAGTTATACCGCCGTCAGTTATACCACCGTCAGTTATACCCACCGTCAGTTATACCGCCGTCAGTTATACCCACCGCCAGTTATACCACTGTCAGTTATACCACCGTCAGTTATACCCACTGTCAGTTATACCCACCGTCAGTTATATCACTGTCAGTTATACCACCGTCAGTTATACCACCGTCAGTTATACCCACCTTCAGTTATACCCACCTTCAGTTATACCCACCGTCAGTTATACCACCGTCAGTTATACCCACCGTCAGTTATACCACCGTCAGTTATACCCACCGTCAGTTATACCACCGTCAGTTATACCCACCGTCAGTTATACCCACCGTCAGTTATACCGCTGGTTATCCCACCGTCAGTTATACCCACCGTCAGTTATACCCACCGTCAGTTATACCCACCATCAGTTATACCCACCGTCAGTTATGCCCACCGTCAGTTATACCCACCGTCAGTTATACCACCGTCAGTTATACCCACCGTCAGTTATACCCACCGTCAGTTATACCACTGTCAGTTATACCCACCGTCAGTTATACCCACCGTCAGTTATACCCACCGTCAGTTATACCCACCGTCAGTTATATCACCGTCAGTTATACCACCGTCAGTTATACCCACGCCAGTTATACCACCGCCAGTTATACCCAACGTCAGTTGTACCACCCTCAGTTATACCCACCGTCAGTTATACCACCGTCAGTTATACCACCGTCAGTTATACCACCGTCAGTTATACCCCAACGTCAGTTATACCGCTGTCAGTTATACCCGCCGTCAGTTATACCCACCGTCAGTTATACCACAGTCAGTTATACCCACCGTCAGTTATACCCACCGTCAGTTATACCCACCGTCAGTTATACCCACCGTCAGTTATACCCACCTTCAGTTATACCCACCGTCAGTTATACCACTGTCAGTTATACCCACCGTCAGTTATACCACCGTCAGTTATACCCGTCAGTTATACCCACCGTACAGTTATCCCACCGTCAGTTATACCCACCGTTAGTTATCCCCACCGTCAGTTATACCACCGTCAGTTATACTCACTGTCAGTTATACCCACCGTCAGTTATATCACTGTCAGTTATACCACCGTCAGTTATACCACCGTCAGTTATACCCACCGTCAGTTATACCACCGTCGTTATACCACCGTCAGTTAAATCCACTCTCAGTTATATCACCGTCAGTTATACCACCTTCAGTTATACCACCGTCAGTTATACCACACCGTCAGTTATACCCACCGTCAGTTATACCCACCGTCAGTTATACCCACCGTCAGTTATACCACCGCCAGTTATACCACCGTCAGTTATACCCACCGTCAGTTATATCACTGTCAGTTATACCACCGTCAGTTATACCACCGTCAGTTATACCCACCGTCAGTTATACTCACCATCAGTTACACCACCGTCAGTTACACCACCGTCAGTTATACCCACCGTCAGTTATACCCACCTTCAGTTATACCCACCGTCAGTTATACCACCGTCAGTTATACCCACCGTCAGTTACATCACCGTCAGTTATACCCACCGTCAGTTATACCCACCGTCAGTTATACCCACCGTCAGTTATACCACCGCCAGTTATACCCACCGTCAGTTATACCCACCGTCAGTTATACCCACCGTCAGTTATACCCACCGTCAGTAATACCACCGTCAGTTATACCACCGTCAGTTATACCCACCGTCAGTTATACCCACCTTCAGTTATACACACCGTCAGTTATACCACCGCCAGTTATACCCACCGTCAGTTATACCCACTGTCAGTTATACCTCCAACGTCAGTTATACCGCTGTCAGTTATACCCACCGTCAGTTATACCCACCGTCAGTTATACCCACCGTCAGTTATACCCACCGTCAGTTATACCACCGTCAGTAATACCCCCGTCAGTTATACCCACCGTCAGTTATACCACCGCCGGTTATACCACCGTCAGTTATACCCAGCTTCAGTTATACCACCGTCAGTTATACCCACCGTCAGTTATACCACCATCAGTTATACCCACCGTCAGTTATACCCACCGTCAGTTATACCCACCGTCAGTTATACCACCGTCAGTTATACCCACCGTCAGTTATACCCACCAGTTACCCACCGTCAGTTATACCCACCGTCAGTTATACCCACCGTCAGTTATACCACCGTCAGTTATACCCACCGTCAGTTATACCACCGTCGGTTATACCACCGTCAGTTATACCACCGCCAGTTATACCACCGTCAGTTATACCCACCGTCAGTTATACCCACCGTCAGTTATACCACCGTCCAGTTATACCACCGTCAGTTATACCCACCGCCAGTTATACCACCGTCAGTTATACCCACCGTCAGTTATACCCACCGTCAGTTATACCACCGTCAGTTATACCCACCGTCAGTTATACCACCGTCAGTTATTCCCACGTCAGTTATACCACCGCCAGTTATACTACCGTCAGTTATACCACCGTCAGTTATACCCACCGTCAGTTATACCCACCGTCAGTTATACCCACCGTCAGTTATACCACACCTTCAGTTATACCACCGTCAGTTATACCACCGTCAGTTATACCCACCGTCAGTTACACACCGTCAGTTATACCCACCGTCAGTTATACCCACCGTCAGTTATACCCACCGCCAGTTATACCCACCGTCAGTTATACCCACCGTCAGTTATACCCACCGCCAGTTATACCACCGTCAGTTATACCCACCGTCAGTTATACCCACCGTCAGTTATACCCACCGTCAGTTATACCACCGTCAGTTATACCACCGTCAGTTATACCCACCGTCCAGTTATACCCACCGCCAGTTATACCACTGTCAGTAATACCCACCGTCAGTTATACCCTCTGTCAGTTATACCCACCGTCAGTTATACCCACCATCAGTTACACCACCGCCAGTTATACCACCGTCAGTTATACCACCGTCAGTTATACCCACCTTCAGTTATACCCACCGTCAGTTATACCACCGTCAGTTATACCCACCGCAGTTAATCACGCCGGTTATACCCACCGTCAGTTATACCCACCGTCAGTTATACCCACCGCCAGTTATACCACCGTCAGTAATACCCACCGTCAGTTATACCCACTGTCAGTTATACCCACCGTCAGTTATACCACCATCAGTTATACCACCGTCAGTTACACCACCGCCAGTTATACCCACCGTCAGTTATACCACACCGTCAGTTATACCACCGTCAGTTATACCACCGTCAGTTATACCCACCGTCAGTTACACCACTGTCAGTTATACCCAACGTCCAGTTATATCGCTGTCAGTTATACCCACCGTCAGTTATACCCACCGTCAGTTATACCACCGTCAGTTATACCCACCGTCAGTTATACCACCGTCAGTTATACCCACCGTCAGTTATACCCACCGTCAGTTATACCCACCGTCAGTTATACCCACCGTCAGTTATACCCACCGTCAGTTATACCACCGTCAGTTATACCCACCTTCAGTTATACCCACCTTCAGTTATACCGTCAGTTATACCACCGTCAGTTATACCCACCGTCAGTTATACCACCGTCAGTTATACCCACCGTCAGTTATACCCACCGTCAGTTATACCACCGTCAGTTATACCCACCGTCAGTTATACCACCGTAAGATATTCACACTGTCAGTTATACCCACCGTCAGTTATACCCACCGTCAGTTATACCCACCGTCAGTTATACCCACCGTCAGTTATACCACCGTCAGTTATACCACCGCCAGTTATACCCACTTTCAGTTATACCCACCGTCAGTTATACCACCGTCAGTTATACCCACCGTCAGTTACATCACCGTCAGTTATACCCACCGTCAGTTATACCACCGTCAGTTATACCACCGTCAGTTATACCCACCGTCAGTTATACCCACTGTCAGTTATACCACCGTCAGTTATACCCACCGCCAGTTATACCACCGTCAGTTATACCCACCGTCAGTTATACCACCGTCAGTTATACCCACCGCCAGTTATACCCACCGTCAGTTATACCACCGTCAGTTATACCACCGTCAGTTATACCCACCGTCAGTTATACCACCGTCAGTTATACCACCGTCAGTTATACCCACCGTCAGTTATACCCACCGTCAGTTATACCCACCGCCAGTTATACCCACCGTCAGTTATACCACTGTCAGTTATACCCACCGTCAGTTATACTCACCGTCAGTTATACCCACCGTCAGTTATACCACCGTCAGTTATACTCACCGTCAGTTATACCCACCGTCAGTTATACCCACCGTCAGTTATACCACCATCAGTTATACCCACCGTCAGTTACACCACCGTCAGTTATACCACCTTCAGTTATACCCACTTCAGTTATAACACCGTCGGTTATACCACCGCCAGTTATACCACCGTCAGTTATACCACCGTCAGTTATACCCAACGCATTACACTGTCAGTTATACCCACCGTCAGTTATACCCACCGTCAGTTATACCACCATCAGTTATACCCACCGTCAGTTACACCACCGTCAGGTATACCACCTTCAGTTATACCCACTGTCAGTTATATCACCGTCAGTTATACCCACTGTCAGTTATACCACCGTCAGTTATACCACCGTCATTTATACCACCTTCAGTTATACACACCTTCAGTTATACCCACCGTCAGTTATACCACCGTCAGTTATACCCACCGCCAGTTATACCACCGTCAGTTATACCCACCTTCAGTTATACCCACCGTCGGTTATACCACCGTCAGTTATACCACCATCAGTTATACCCACCGTCAGTTATACCCACCGTCAGTTATACCCACCGCCAGTTATATTACTGATCAGTTATACCCACCGTTCAGTTATACCCACCGTCAGTTATACCACCGTCAGTTATACCCACCGTCAGTTATACACACCGTCAGTTATACCCACCGTCAGTTATATCACTGTCAGTTATACCACCGTCAGTTATACACGTCAGTTATACCCACCGTCAGTTATACCACCGCCAGTTATACCCACCGTCAGTTATACCACCGTCAGTTACACCACCGTCAGTTATACCCACCGTCAGTTACACCACCGTCAGTTATACCCACCGTCAGTTATACCACCGTCAGTTATACCCACCGTCAGTTATACCACCGTCAGTTATACCCACCGCAGTTATACCCACCGCCAGTTATACCCACCGTCAGTTATACCCACTACGTTATAACCGTCAGTTATACCCACCGTCAGTTATACCCACCGTCAGTTATACCCACCGCCAGTTATACCCACCGCCAGTTATACCACCGTCAGTTATACCCACCGTCAGTTATACCACCGTCAGTTATACCACCGTCAGTCATACCACCGTCAGTTATACCACCGTCAGTTATACCACCGTCAGTTATACCACCATCAGTTATACCACCGTCAATTACACCACCGTCAGTTATACCACCGTCAGTTATACCACCGTCAGTTATACCCACCGTCAGTTATACCCACCGTCAGTTATACCACCGTCAGTTATACCACCGTCATTTATACCCACCTTCAGTTATACACACCTTCAATTATACCCACAGTCAGTTATACCACCGTCAGTTATACCCACCGTCAGTTATACCACCGTCAGTTATACCCACTGTCAGTTATACCCACCGTCAGTTATACCCACCTTCAGTTATACCCACCGTCAGTTATACCCACCGTCAGTTATACCCACCGTCAGTTATACCCACCGTCAGTTATACCACCGTCAGTAATACCCACCGTCAGTTATACCCACTGTCAGTTATACCCACCGTCAGTTATACCCACCATCAGTTACACCACCGTCAGTTACTCCACCGTCAGTTATACCACCGTCAGTTATACCCACCGTCAGTTATACCACCGTCAGTTATACCCACTGTCAGTTATACCCACCGTCAGTTATACCCACCTTCAGTTATACCCACCGTCAGTTAAACCACTGTTATACCCACCGTCAGTTATACCCACCGTCAGTTATACCCACCGTCAGTTATACCACCGTCAGTAATACCCACCGTCAGTTATACCCACTGTCAGTTATACCCACCGTCAGTTATACCCACCATCAGTTACACCACCGTCAGTTACTCCACCGTCAGTTATACCCACCGTCAGTTATACCATCGTCAGTTATACCCACCGTCAGTTACACCACTGGCAGTTATTCCCAACGTCAGTTATATCGCTGTCAGTTATACCCACCGTCAGTTGTACCACTGTCAGCTATACCCACCGTCAGTTATACCCACCGTTAGTTATACCCACCATCAGTTATACCCACCGTCAGTTACACCACCGTCAGGTATACCACCTTCAGTTATACCCACTGTCAGTTATATCACCGTCAGTTATACCCACTGTCAGTTATACCACCGTCAGTTATACCCACCGTCAGTTATACCACCATCAGTTATACCCACCGTCAGTTACACCACCGTCAGGTATACCACCTTCAGTTATACCCACTGTCAGTTATATCACCGTCAGTTATACCCACTGTCAGTTATACCACCGTCAGTTATACCACCGTCATTTATACCCACCTTCAGTTATACACACCTTCAGTTATACCCACCGTCAGTTATACCACCGTCAGTTATACCCACCGTCAGTTATACCACCGTCAGTTATACCCACCTTCAGTTATACCCACCGCCAGTTACACCACCGTCAGGTATACCACCTTCAGTTATACCCACTGTCAGTTATACCCACCGTCAGTTATACCACCATCAGTTATACCCACCGTCAGTTACACCACCGTCAGGTATACCACCTTCAGTTATACCCACTGTCAGTTATATCACCGTCAGTTATACCCACTGTCAGTTATACCACCGTCAGTTATACCCACCGTCAGTTATACCACCATCAGTTATACCCACCGTCAGTTACACCACCGTCAGGTATACCACCTTCAGTTATACCCACTGTCAGTTATATCACCGTCAGTTATACCCACTGTCAGTTATACCACCGTCAGTTATACCACCGTCATTTATACCCACCTTCAGTTATACACACCTTCAGTTATACCCACCGTCAGTTATACCACCGTCAGTTATACCCACCGTCAGTTATACCACCGTCAGTTATACCCACCGTCAGTTATACCCACCGTCAGTTATACCCACCTTCAGTTATACCCACCGTCAGTTAAACCACTGTTATTCCCACCGTCAGTTATACCCACCGTAAGTTATACCCACCGTCAGTTAAACCCACCGTCAGTTATACCCACTGTCAGTTATACCACTGTCAGTTATACCCACCGTCAGTTATACCACTGTCAGTTATATCCACCGTCAGTTATACCACCGTCAGTCATACCACCGTCAGTTATACCACCGCCAGTTATACCACCATTATACCACCATCAGTTATACCCACCGTCAATTACACCACCGTCAGTTATACCACTTCAGTTATACCCATCGTCAGTTATACCACCGTCAGTTATTCCCACCGTCAGTTATACCACCGTCAGTTATACCACCGTCATTTATACCCACCTTCAGTTATACACACCTTCAATTATACCCACAGTCAGTTATACCACCGTCAGTTATACCCACCGTCAGTTATACCACCGTCAGTTATACCCACTGTCAGTTATACCCACCGTCAGTTATACCCACCTTCAGTTATACCCACCGTCAGTTAAACCACTGTTATACCCACCGTCAGTTATACCCACCGTCAGTTATACCCACCGTCAGTTATACCACCGTCAGTAATACCCACCGTCAGTTATACCCACTGTCAGTTATACCCACCGTCAGTTATACCCACCATCAGTTACACCACCGTCAGTTACTCCACCGTCAGTTATACCACCGTCAGTTATACCCACCGTCAGTTATACCACCGTCAGTTATACCCACTGTCAGTTATACCCACCGTCAGTTATACCCACCTTCAGTTATACCCACCGTCAGTTAAACCACTGTTATACCCACCGTCAGTTATACCCACCGTCAGTTATACCCACCGTCAGTTATACCACCGTCAGTAATACCCACCGTCCAGTTATACCCACTGTCAGTTATACCCACCGTCAGTTATACCCACCATCAGTTACACCACCGTCAGTTACACCACCGTCAGTTATACCCACCGTCAGTTATACCACCGTCAGTTATACCCACCGTCAGTTACACCACTGGCAGTTATTTCCAACGTCAGTTATATCGCTGTCAGTTATACCCACCGTCAGTAATACCCACTGTCAGTTATACCCACTGTCAGTTATACCCACCGTCAGTTATACCCACCATCAGTTACACCACCGTCAGTTACACCACCGTCAGGTATACCACCTTCAGTTATACCCACTGTCAGTTATATCACCGTCAGTTATACCCACTGTCGGTTATACCACCGTCAGTTATACCCACCGTCAGTTATACCACCATCAGTTATACCCACCGTCAGTTACACCACCGTCAGGTATACCACCTTCAGTTATACCCACTGTCAGTTATATCACCGTCAGTTATACCCACTGTCAGTTATACCACCGTCAGTTATACCACCGTCATTTATACCCACCTTCAGTTATACACACCTTCAGTTATACCCACCGTCAGTTATACCACCGTCAGTTATACCCACCGTCAGTTATACCACCGTCAGTTATACCCACCTTCAGTTATACCCACCGTCAGTTACACCACCGTCAGGTATACCACCTTCAGTTATACCCACTGTCAGTTATACCCACCGTCAGTTATACCACCATCAGTTATACCCACCGTCAGTTACACCACCGTCAGGTATACCACCTTCAGTTATACCCACTGTCAGTTATATCACCGTCAGTTATACCCACTGTCAGTTATACCACCGTCAGTTATACCCACCGTCAGTTATACCACCATCAGTTATACCCACCGTCAGTTATACCACCGTCAGGTATACCACCTTCAGTTATACCCACTGTCAGTTATATCACCGTCAGTTATACCCACTGTCAGTTATACCACCGTCAGTTATACCACCGTCATTTATACCCACCTTCAGTTATACACACCTTCAGTTATACCCACCGTCAGTTATACCACCGTCAGTTATACCCACCTTCAGTTATACCACCTTCAGTTATACCCACCGTCAGTTATACCCACCGTCAGTTATACCACCTTCAGTTATACCCACCGTCAGTTAAACCACTGTTATTCCCACCGTCAGTTATACCTACCGTAAGTTATACCCACCGTCAGTTAAACCCACCGTCAGTTATACCCACTGTCAGTTATACCACTGTCAGTTATACCCACCGTCAGTTATACCACTGTCAGTTATATCCACCGTCAGTTATACCACCGTCAGTCATACCACCGTCAGTTATACCACCGTCAGTTATACCACCGTCATTATACCACCATCAGTTATACCCACCGTCAATTACACCACCGTCAGTTATACCACCTTCAGTTATACCCATCGTCAGTTATACCACCGTCAGTTATACCCACCGTCAGTTATACCACCGTCAGTTATACCACCGTCATTTATACCCACCTTCAGTTTATACACACCTTCAATTATACCCACAGTCAGTTATACCACCGTCAGTTATACCCACCGTCAGTTATACCACCGTCAGTTATACCCACTGTCAGTTATACCACCGTCAGTTATACCCACCTTCAGTTATACCCACCGTCAGTTAAACCACTGTTATACCCACCGTCAGTTATACCCACCGTCAGTTATACCCACCGTCAGTTATACCACCGTCAGTAATACCCACTGTCAGTTATACCCACTGTCAGTTATACCCACCGTCAGTTATACCCACCATCAGTTACACCACCGTCAGTTACACCACCGTCAGTTATACCCACCGTCAGTTATACCACCGTCAGTTATACCCACCGTCAGTTACACCACTGGCAGTTATTCCCAACGTCAGTTATATCGCTGTCAGTTATACCCACCGTCAGTTGTACCACTGTCAGCTATACCCACCGTCAGTTATACCCACCGTTAGTTATACCCACCGTCAGTTATACCCACCATCAGTTATCCCCACCGTCAGTTATACCACCGTCAGTTATTCCCACTGTCAGTTATACCCACCGTCAGTTATATTACTGTCAGTTATACCCACCTTCAGTTAAACCCACCGTCAGTTATACCACCGTCAGTTATACCCACCGTCAGTTATACACACCTTCAGTTATACCCAACGTCAGTTATATCACTGTCAGTTATACCCACCGTCAGTTACACTACTTTCAGTTATACCCACCGTCAGTTACACCCGCCGTCAGTTATACCCACCGTCAGTTATACCCACCGTTAGTTATCCCCACCGTCAGTTATACCACCGTCAGTTATACCCACTGTCAGTTATACCCACCGTCAGTTATATCACTGTCAGTTATACCACCGTCAGTTATACCACCGTCAGTTATACCCACCGTCAGTTATACCCACCGTCAGTTATACCACCGTCAGTTAAATCCACTATCAGTTATACCACCGTCAGTTATACCCACCTTCAGTTATACCCACCGTCAGTTATACCCACCGTCAGTTATACCCACCGTCAGTTATACCACCGTCAGTTATACCCACCGTCAGTTATACCACCGTCAGTTATACCCACCGTCAGTTATACCCACCGTCAGTTATACCCACCTTCAGTTATACCCACCGTCAGTTTAAACCACTGTTATTTCCACCGCAGTTAACCACCGTAAAGTTATACCCACCGTCAGTTATACCACTGTCAGTATACCAACCGTCAGTTATACCACTGTCAGTTATACCCACTCAGTTATACCACCGTCAGTTATACCACCGTCAGTTATACCCACCGTCAGTCATACCACCGTCAGTTATACCCACCGCCAGTTATACCACCGCCAGTTATACCACCGCCAATTATACACCGTCAGTTATACCCACCGTCAGTTATACCACTGTCAGTTATATCCACCGCCAGTTATACCCACCGTCAGTTATACCACCGTCAGTTATACCACCGCCAGTTATACCACCGTCAGTTATACCACCGTCAGTTATACCCACCGTAGTTATACCACCGTCAGTTATACCCACCGTCAGTTATACCCACCGTCAGTTATACCACCGTCAGTTATACCACCGTCAGTTATACCACCGTCAGTTATACCCACCGTCAGTTATACCCACCGCCAGTTATACCACCGTCAGTTATACCCACCGTCAGTTATACCACCGTCAGTTATACCACCGTCAGTTATACCCACCGTCAGTTATACCACCGTCAGTTATACCACCGTCAGTTATACCACCGTCAGTTATACCCACCGTCAGTTATACCACCGTCAGTTATACCCACTGTCAGTTATACCACCGTCAGTTATACCACCGTCAGTTATACCACCGTCAGTTATACCCACCGTCAGTTATACCACCGTCAGTTATACCACCGTCAGTTATACCACTCAGTTATACCCACCGTCAGTTATACCACCGTCAGTTATACCCACCGTCAGTTATACCCACCTTCAGTTATACCCACCGTCAGTTATACCCACCGTCAGTTATACCACCTTCAGTTAAACCCACTGTCAGTTATACCACCGTCAGTTATACCCACCGTCAGTTATACACCGTCAGTTATACCCACCGTCAGTTATACCACTGTCAGTTATACCACCGCCAGTTATACCACTGTCAGTTATACCCACCGTCAGTTAAACCACTTCAGTTATACCCACCGTCAAGTTATACCCACCGTCAGTTATACCCACCGTCAGTTGATACCCACCGCAGTTATACCACGTCAGTTATACCCACCGTCAGTTATACCACTGTCAGTTATACCCACCGTCATTTTTGCCCACTGTCAGTTATACCACCGCCAGTTATACCACCGTCAGTTACACCGTCAGTTATACACACCTTCAATTATACCCACCGTCAGTTATACCACCGTCAGTTATACCCACCGTCAGTTATACCACTGTCAGTTATACCCAACGTCAGTTATATCGCCGTCAGTTATACCCACCGCCAGTTATACCCACCGCCAGTTATACAGCCGTCAGTTATACCCACCGCCAATTATACCCACCGTCAATTATACCCACCGTCAGTTATACCCACCGCCAGTTATACCCACCATCAGAAATACCCACTGTCAGCTATGCCCACTGTCAGTTATACCCACCGTTAGATATACAACCGCCGGTTATAACCCCGTCAGTTATACCCACCGCCAGTTATACCACTGTCAGTTATACCCACCGGTCAGTTATACCCACCGTCAGTTATACCCACCGTCAGTTATACCCACCGTCAGTTATACCCACCGCAGTTATACCCACCGTCAGTTATATCACTGTCGCGTTATACCCACCGTCAGTTATACCCACCGTCCAGTTATATCACCGTCATTATATACCCACCGTCAGTTATACACACCTTCAGTTATACCTACCGTCAGTTATACCACCGTCAGTTATACACACCGTCAGTTATATGACTTTCAGTTATACCCAACGTCAGTTAAATCGCTGTCGTTATACCCGCCGCCAGTTATACCCACCGTCAGTTATACAGCCGTCAGTTATACCCACCGTCAGTTATACCCACCTTCAATTATACCCACCGTCAGTTATACCGCGCACCGTCAGTTATTCCCACCATCAGAAATACCCACTGTCAGTTACCCAACTGTCAGTTATACCCACCGTTAGATATACCACCGCCAGTTATACCGTCAGTTATAACCAAAAGTTACCACCGCCAGTTATACCCACCGTCAGTTATACCACTGTCAGTTATACCACCGTCAGTTATACCGCTGTCAGTTATACCCACCGCCAGTTATACCACCGTCAGTTATACCACCGTCAGTTATACCACAATCAGTTATACCACCGTCAGTTATACCACCGTCAGTTATACCCACCGTCAGTTATACCCACCGTCAGTTATACCACTGTCAGTTATACCCACCGTCAGTTATACCACCGTCAGTTATACCACCGTCAGTTATACCACCGTCAGTTATACCCACCGTCAGTTATACCACTGTCAGTTATACCCACCGTCAGTTATACTACTGTCAGTTATACCCACCGTCAGTTATACCCACCGTCAATTATACCACCGTCAGTTATACCACCGTCAGTTATACCCACCGTCAGTTATACCCACCGTCAGTTATACCCACCGTCAGTTATACCACCGTCAGTTATACCCACCGTCAGTTATACCACCGTCAGTTATACCCACCGTCAGTTATACCCACCGTCAGTTATACCACCGTCAGTAATACCCACCGTCAGTTATACCCACTGTCAGTTATAAACACCGTCAGTTATACCCACCATCAGTTACACCACCGTCAGTTACTCCACCGTCAGTTATACCCACCGTCAGTTATACCTTCAGTTATACACCGTCAGTTATACCACCGCCAGTTATACCCACCGCCAGTTATACCACCGTCAGTTATACCCAACGTCAGTTATACCGCTGTCAGCTATACCCACCGTCAGTTATACCCACCGTCAGTTATACCACTATCAGTTATGCCCACCGTCAGTTATACCACCGTCAGTTATACCACCTTCAGTTATACCCACTGTCAGTTATATCACCGTCAGTTATACCCACCGTCAGTTATACCACCGTCAGTTATACCACCGTCAGTTATACCCACCGTCAGTTATACCCACCTTCAGTTATACCCACCGTCAGTTATACCACCGTCAGTTATACCCACCGTCAGTTATACCACCGTCAGTTATACCCACCGTCAGTTATACCCACCGTCAGTTATACCCACGCGTTCAGTTATACCCACCGTCAGTTAACACCACTGTTATTCCCACCGTCAGTTATACCCACCGTCAGTTATACCCACCGTCAGTTATACCACTGTCAGTTATACCCACCGTCAGTTATACCACTGTCAGTTATACCACCGTCAGTTATACCACTGTCAGTTATACCACCGTCAGTTATACCACCGTCAGTTATACCACCGTCAGTTATACCACCGCCAGTTATACCACCGTCAGTTATACCCACCGTCAGTTATACCACCGTCAGTTATACCCACCGTCAGTTATATCACCGTCAGTTATACCCATCGTCAGTTATACCCACCGCCAGTTATACCACCGTCAGTTATACCCACCGTCAGTTATACCCACCGTCAGTTATACCCACCGTCAGTTATACCCACCGTCAGTTATACCCACCGTCCAGTTATACCCACTGTCAGTTATACCCACCGTCAGTTATACTCACCGTCAGTTATACCACCGTTCAGTTATACCACCGTCAGTTATACCACCGTCAGTTATACCCACCGCCGTTATACCCACCGTCAGTTATACCACCGTCAGTTATACCCACCGTCAGTTATACCCACCGTCAGTTATACCCACCGTCAGTTATACCCACCATCAGTTATACCCACCGTCAGTTATACCACCGTCAGTTATACCACCGTCAGTTATACCACCGTCAGTTATACCACCGTCAGTTATACCACTGTCAGTTATACCCATTGTCAGTTATACCGCCGTCAGTTATACCCACCGTCCAGTTATACCACGTCAGTTATACACCTTCAGTTATACCACCGTCAGTTATACCACCGTCAGTTATACCCACCGTCAGTTATACCACCGTCAGTTATACCCACCGCTCAGTTATACCCACCGTCAGTTATACAGCCGTCAGTTATACCGCACCGCCAGTTATACCACCGTCAGTTATACCCACCGCCAGTTATACCCACCGTCAGTTATACCACCGTCAGTTATACCACCTGTCAGTTATACCACTGTCAGTTATACCACTGTCAGTTATACCACCGTCAGTTATACCACCGTCAGTTATACCACCGTCAGTTATACACCGTCAGTTATACCCACCGTCAGTTATACCACGTCAGTTATACCCACCGTCAGTTATGCCCACCGTCGGTTATACCACCGTCAGTTATACCCACCGTCAGTTATACCCACCTGTCAGTTATACCCACCGTCAGTTATACCACCGCCAGTTATACCACCGTCAGTTATACCACTGTCAGTTATACCCAACGTCAGTTATATCACTGCCAGTTATACCCACCGTCAGTTATACCCACCGTCAGTTATACAGCCGTCAGTTATACCCACCGTCAGTTATACCCACCGTCAGTTATACCCCACCGTCAGTTATACCCACCGTCAGTTATACCACCATCAGTTATACCCACCGTCAGTTATACCCACGTCAGTTATACCCACCGTCAGTTATACCACCGTCAGTTATACCCACCGCCAGTTATACCCACCGCCAGTTATACCCACTGTCAGTTATACCCACCGTCAGTTATACCACTGTCAGTTATACCCACCGTCAGTTATACCACCGTCAGTTATACCACCGTCAGTTATACCCACCGTCAGTTATACCACCGTCAGTTATACCCACCGTCAGTTATACCACTGTCAGTTATACCCACCGTCAGTTATACCCACCGTCAGTTATACCCACCGTCAGTTATACCCACCGTCAGTTATACCCACCGTCAGTTATACCCACCGTCAGTTATATCACTGTCAGTTATACCCACCGTCAGTTATACCCACCGTCAGTTATACCACCGTCAGTTATACCCACCGTCAGTTATACCCTCTGTCAGTTATACCCACCGCCAGTTATACCCACCTCAGTTATACCCACCGTCAGTTATACCACCGTCAGTTATACCCACCGTCAGTTATACCCACCGTCAGTTATACCACCGTCAGTTATACCCACCGCAGTTATACCACTGTCAGTTATACCCACCGTCAGTTATACCCACCGCCAGTTATACCACCGTCAGTTATACCCACCGTCAGTTATACCCACCGTCAGTTATACCCACCGTCAGTTATACCCACCATCAGTTATACCACCGTCAGTTATACCACCGTCAGTTATACCACCGTCAGTTATACCCACTTTCAGTTATACACACCGTCAGTTATACCACCGCCAGTTATACCCACCGTCAGTTATACCACCGTCAGTTATACCCAACGTCAGTTATACCCACCGTCAGTTATACCCACCGTCAGTTATACCACCGTCAGTTATACCCACCGTCAGTTATACCACCGTCAGTTATACCACCGTCAGTTATACCCACTGTCAGTTATATCACCGCTCAGTTATACCCACTGTCAGTTATACCACCGTCAGTTATACCCACCGTCATTTATACCCACCTTCAGTTATACCCACCTTCAGTTATATCCACCGTCAGTTATACCACCGTCAGTTATACACCGTCAGTTATACCCACCTTCAGTTATACACACCTTCAGTTATACCCACAGTCAGTTATACCACCGTCAGTTATACCCACCGTCAGTTATACCCACCGTCAGTTATACCCACTGTCAGTTATACCCACCGTCAGTTATACCCACCGTCAGTTATACCCACCGTCAGTTAAACCACTGTTATACCCACCGTCAGTTATACCCACCGTCAGTTATACCCGCCGTCAGTTATACCACCGTCGGTAATACCCACCGTCAGTTATACCCACTGTCAGTTATACCCACCGTCAGTTATACCCACCATCAGTTACACCACCGTCAGTCTCCACCGTCCAGTTATACCCACCGTCAGTTATACCATCGCCAGTTATACCCACCGCTGACAGTTATACCAACGCAGTTATATCGCTGTCAGTTATACCCACCGTCAGTTGTACCACTGTCGCTATACCCACCGTCAGTTATACCCACCGTTAGTTATACCCACCGCCAGTTATACCCACCATCAGTTATCCCACCGTCAGTTATACCACCGTCAGTTATTCCCACCGTCAGTTATACCACCGTCAGTTATATTACTGTCAGTTATACCCACCTTCAGTTAAACCCACTGTCAGTTATACCACCGTCCAGTTATACCCACCGTCAGTTATACACACCGTCAGTTATACCCAACGTCTGTTAAACAGTTATACACCGTCAGTTACACTACTTTCCAGTTATACCCACCGTCAGTTACACCCGCCGTCAGTTATACCCACCGTCAGTTATACCCACCGTTAGTTATCCCCACCGTCAGTTATACCACCGTCAGTTATACCCACTGTCAGTTATACCCACCGTCAGTTATATCACTGTCAGTTATACCACCGTCAGTTATACCACCGTCAGTTATACCCACCGTCAGTTATACCCACCGCCAGTTATTCTACCGCCAGTTAAATTCACTATCAGTTATACCCACCGTCAGTTATACCCACCTTCAGTTATACCCACTGTCAGTTATACCCACCGTCAGTTATACCCACCGTCAGTTATACCACCGTAGTTTACCACCGTCAGTTATACCACCGTCAGTTAATACCCACCGTCAGTTATACCCACCGTCAGTTATACCCACCTTCAGTTATACCCACCGCCAGTTATACCCACCGTCAGTTATACCCACCTTCAGTTAAACCCACTGTCAGTTATACCACCGTCCAGTTATACCCACCGTCAGTTATACAACCTCCAGTTATACTAACGTCAGTTATATCACTGTCAGTTATACCCACCGTCAGTTACACTACTTTCAGTTATACCCACCGTCAGTTACACCCGCCGTCAGTTATACCCACCGTCAGTTATACCCACCGTTAGTTATCCCCACCGTCAGTTATACCACCGTCAGTTATACCCACTGTCAGTTATACCCACCGTCAGTTATATCACCGTCAGTCATACCACCGTCAGTTATACCACCGTCAGTTATACCACCGTCAATTATACCACCATCAGTTATACCCACCGTCAATTACACCACCGTCAGTTATACCACCTTCAGTCATACCCATCGTCAGTTATACCACCGTCAGTTATACCCACCGTCAGTTATACCACCGTCAGTTATACCACCGTCATTTACACCCACCTTCAGTTATACACACCTTCAATTATACCCACAGTCAGTTATACCACCGTCAGTTATACCCACCGTCAGTTATACCACCGTCAGTTATACCCACTGTCAGTTATACCCACCGTCAGTTATACCCACCGTCAGTTAAACCACTGTTATACCCACCGTCAGTTATACCCACCGTCAGTTATACCACAGTCAGTTATACCCACTGTCAGTTATACCCACCGTCAGTTATATCACTGTCAGTTATACCCACCGTCATTTTTGCCCACTGTCAGTTATACCACCGCCAGTTATACCCACCGTCAGTTATACACACCTTCAGTTATACCCACCGTCAGTTATACCACCGTCAGTTATACCCACCGTCAGTTATACCACTGTCGTTATACCTAACGTCAGTTATATCGCTGTCAGTTATACCCACCGTCAGTTATACCCACCGTCAGTTATACAGCCGTCAGTTATACCCACCGTCAATTATACCCACCTTCAATTATACCCACCGTCAGTTATACCCACCGTCAGTTATACCCACCATCAGAAATACCCACTGTCAGCTATGCCCACTGTCAGTTATACCCACCGTTAGATATACAACCGTCAGTTATAACCCCGTCAGTTATACCCACCGTCAGTTATACCACTGTCAGTTATACCCACCGTCAGTTATACCCACCGTCAGTTATACCCACCGTCAGTTATACCCACCGTCAGTTATACCCACCGTCAGTTATACCCACCGTCAGTTATACCCACCGTCAGTTATATCACTGTCAGTTATACCCACCGTCAGTTATACCACCGTCAGTTATACCACCGTCATTATATACCCACCGTCAGTTATACACACCTTCAGTTATACCCACCGTCAGTTATACCACCGTCAGTTATACACACCGTCAGTTATGTGACTGTCAGTTATACCAACGTCAGTTAAATCGCTGTCAGTTATACCCGCCGTCAGTTATACCCACCGTCAGTTATACAGCCGTCAGTTATGCCCACCGTCAATTATACCCACCTTCAGTTATACCCACCGGGTCAGTTATACCACCGTCAGTTATTCACCATCAGAAATACCCACTGTCAGTTATGCCAACTGTCAAGTTATACCCACCGTTAGATATACCACCGTCAGTTATACACCGTCAGTTATACCCACCAAAAGTTATACTACTGTCAGTTATACACCGTCAGTTATACCACTGTCAGTTATACCCACCGTCAGTTATACCACCGTCAGTTATAAACCATCAGTTATACCCACCGTCAGTTATACACACCTTCAGTTATACCCACCGTCAGTTATTACTCACCGTCAGTTATACCCACCGTCAGTTATACCACTGTCAGTTATACCCAATGTCTGTTATATCGCTGTCAGTTATACCCACCGTCAGTTATACCCACCGTCAGTTATACAGCTGTCAGTTATACCCACCGTCAATTATACCACTGTCAGTTATACCCAACGTCAGTTATATCGCTGTCAGTTATACCCACCATCAGTTATACCCACCGTCAGTTATGCAGCCGTCAGTTGTACCACCGTCAGTTACACCCACCTTCAATTATACCACCGTCAGTTATACCACAGTCAGTTATACCCACCGTCAGTTATACCCACCGTCAGTTATACCCACCGTCAGTTATACCCACCGTCAGTTATACCACCGTCAGTAATACCCACCGTCAGTTATACCCACCGTCAGTTATACCACCGTCAGTAATACCCACCGTCAGTTATACCCACTGTCAGTTATAAACACCGTCAGTTATACCCACCATCAGTTACACCACCGTCAGTTACTCCACCGTCAGTTATACCCACCGTCAGTTATACCATCGTCAGTTATACCCACCGTCAGTTACACCACTGGCAGTTATTCCCAACGTCAGTTATATCGCTGTCAGTTATACCCACCGTCAGTTGTACCACTGTCAGCTATACCCACCGTCAGTTATACCCAACGTTAGTTATACCCACCGTCAGTTATACACACCTTCAGTTATACCCACCGTCAGTTATACCACCGTAGTTATACCCACCGTCAGTTATACCACTGTCAGTTATACCCAATGTCTGTTATATCGCTGTCAGTTATACCCACCGTCAGTTATACCACCGTCAGTTATACAGCTGTCGTTATACCCACCGTCAATTATACCACTGTCAGTTATACCAACGTCAGTTATATCGCTCGTCAGTTATACCCACCATCAGTTATACCCACCGTCAGTTATGCAGCCGTCAGTTGTACCACCGCCAGTTATACCACCTTCAATTATACCACCGTCAGTTATACCACAGTCAGTTATACCCACCGTCAGTTATACCCACCGCCAGTTATACCCACCGTCAGTTATACCCACCGTCCAGTTATACCACCGTCAGTTATACCCACCGTCAGTTATACCACCGACAGTTATACCAGTCAGTAATACCACGCCAGTTATACCCACTGTCAGTTATAAACACCGTCAGTTATACCCACCATCAGTTACACCACCGTCAGTTACTCCACCGTCAGTTATACCACCGTCAGTTATACCATCGCCGGTTATACCCACCGTCAGTTACACGGTTATTCCCACGTCAGTTATATCAGCGTCAGTTATACCACCGTCCAGTTGTACCACTGTCAGCTATACCCACCGTCAGTTATACCCACCGTTAGTTATACCCACCGTCAGTTATACCCACCATCAGTTATGACCCCACCGCCAGTTATACCACCGTCAGTTATTCCACTGCTCAGTTATACCCACCGTCAGTTATATTACTGTCAGTTATACCCACCTTTCAGTTAAACCCCACCGTCAGTTATACCACCGTCAGTTATACCACCGTCAGTTATACACACCTTCAGTTATACCCCAACGTCAGTTATATCACTGTCAGTTATACCCACCGTCAGTTACACACTTTCAATTATACCCACCGTCAGTTACACCCGCCGCAGTTATACCACCGTCAGTTATATCCACCGTTAGTTATCCCCACCGTCAGTTATACCACCGTCAGTTATACCCACTGTCAGTTATACCCACCGTCAGTTATATCACTGTCAGTTATACCACCGTCAGTTATACCACCGTCAGTTATACCCACCGTCAGTTATACCCACCGTCAGTTATACCACCGTCAGTTAAATCCACTATCAGTTATACCACCGTCAGTTATACCCACCTTCAGTTATACCACCGTCAGTTATACCCACCGTCAGTTATACCCACCGTCAGTTATACCCACCGTCAGTTATACCCACCGTCAGTTATACCACCGTCAGTAATACCCACCGTCAGTTATACCCACCGTCAGTTATACCACCGTCAGTAATACCCACCGTCAGTTATACCCTCTGTCAGTTATACCCACCGTCAGTTATACCCACCATCAGTTACACCACCGTCAGTTACACCACCGTCAGTTATACCCACCGTCAGTTATACCCACCTTCAGTTATACCCACCGTCAGTTATACCACCGTCAGTTATACCCACCGTCAGTTATACGACCGTCAGTTATACCCACCGTCAGTTATACCACTGTCAGTTATACCACCGTCAGTAATACCCACCGTCAGTTATACCCACTGTCAGTTTTACCCACCGTCAGTTATACCCACCATCAGTTACACCACCGTCAGTTACACCACCGTCAGTTATACCCACCGTCAGTTATACCCACATTCAGTTATACACACCGTCAGTTATACCACCGTCAGTTATACCCACCGTCAGTTACACCACTGTCATTTATACCCAACGTCAGTTATATCGCTGTCAGTTATACCCACCGTCAGTTATACCCACCGTCAGTTATACCCCCATCAGTTATACCCACCGTCAGTTACACCACTGTCAGGTATACCACCTTCAGTTATACCCACTGTCAGTTATATCACCGTCAGTTATACCCACTGTCAGTTATCACCGTCAGTTATACCACCGTCATTTATACCACCTTCAGTTATACCCACCTTCAGTTATACCCACCGTCAGTTATACCACCGTCAGTTATACACAGTCAGTTATACCACCGTCAGTTATACCACCGGTCAGTTATACCCACCGTCAGTTATACCCACCTTCAGTTATACCCACCGTCAGTTAAACCACTGTTATTCCACGGGTCAGATATACCCACCGTAAGTTATACCCACCGTCCAGTTATACCACATCAGAAATACCCTGTCAGCATGCCCACTGTCAGTTATACCACCGTCAGATATACAACCGTCAGTTATAACCCCGTCAGTTATACCCACCGTCAGTTATACCACTGTCAGTTATACCACCGTCAGTAATACCCACCGTCAGCTATACCCACTGTCAGTTTTACCCACCGTCAGTTATACCCACCATCAGTTACACCACCGTCAGTTACACCACCGTCAGTTATACCCACCGTCAGTTATACCCACATTCAGTTATACACACCGTCAGTTATACCACCGTCAGTTATACCAACCGTCAGTTACACCACTGTCATTTATACCCAACGTCAGTTATAATCGCGTCAGTTATACCACCGTCCAGTTATAACCACCGTCAGTTATACCACCATCAGTTATACCCACCGTCAGTTACACCACTGTCAGGTATACCACCTTCAGTTAGACCCACTGTCAGTTATATCACCGTCAGTTATACCCACTGTCAGTTATACCACCGTCAGTTATACCACCGTCATTTATACCCACCTTCAGTTATACCCACCTTCAGTTATACCCACCGTCAGTTATACCACCGTCAGTTATACCCACCGTCAGTTATACCACCGTCAGTTATACCCACCGTCAGTTAACCACCGTCAGTTATACCCACCTTCAGTTATACCCACCGTCGTTAAACCACTGTTATTCCCACCGTCACGTTATACCCACCGTAGTTATACCGACCGTCAGTTATACCCACCATCAGAAATACCCCACTGTCAGCTATGCTCACTGTCAGTTATACCCCACCGTTAGATATACAACCGTCAGTTATAACCCCGTCAGTTATACCCACCGTCAGTTATACCACTGTCAGTTATACCCACCGTCAGTTATACCCACCGTCAGTTATACCCACCGTCAGTTATACCCACCATCAGTTATACCCACCGTCAGTTATACCCACCGTCAGTTATATCACTGCTCGTTATACGCACCGCCAGTTATACCCACCGTCAGTTATACCACCGTCATTATATACCCACCATCAGTTATACACACCTTCACGTTATACCACCGTCAGTTATACCACCGTCAGTTATACACACCGGATCAGTTATGACGACTGTCAGTTATACCCACCGCCAGTTATACCACCGCTCAGTAATACCCACCGTCAGTTATACCCACTGTCAGTTATAAACACCGTCAATTATACCCACCATCAGTACACCACCGCCAGTTGCTCCACCGTCAGTTATACCCACCGTCAGTTTATGCCATCGTCAGTTATACCACCGTCAGTTAGCACCACTGGCAGTTATTCCCCAACGTCAGTTATACGCTGTCAGTTATACCCCACCGTCAGTTGTACCACTGTCAGCTATACCACCGCCAGTTATACCCACCGTTAGTTATAGCCCACCGTCAGTTATACACCTTCAGTTATACCCACCGTCAGTTATACCACCGTCAGTTATACCCCACCGTCGGTTATACCACCGTCAGTTATACTCAATGTCTGTTATATCGCTGGTTATTTAACGCCAGTTATACCCACCGTCAGTTATACAGCTCGTCAAGCGTTACCACCGTCAATTATACCACTGTCAGTTATACCTAACGTCACAGTTATCCGGCTGTCAGTTATACCCACCATCAGTTATACCCACCGTCGGTTATGCAGCCGTCAAGTTGTACGGCACCGTCCAGTTGCACCCACCTTCAATTATACCACCGTCGGTTATACCACAGTCAGTTATACCACCGCCAGTTATACCAACCGCCAGTTATACCCACCGTCAGTTATACCCACCGGTCAGTTATACCACCGTCAGTAATACCCACCGTCGTTATACCACCGTCAGTTATACCACCGTCAGTAATACCCACCGTCAGTTATACCCACTGTCAGTTATAAACACCGTCGTTATACCACCATCAGTTACACCACCGTCAGTTACTCCACCGTCAGTTATACCCACCGTCAGTTATACCATCGGTCAGTTATACCCACCATCAGTTGCACCACTGGCAGTTATTCGCGAGACGTTCGTTGTATCGCTGTCAGTTATACCCCAAAACCGTCAGTTGTACCACTGTCAGCTATACCCACCGTCAGTTATACCCACCGTTAGTTATACCCACCGTCAGTTATACCCACCATCAGTTATCCCCCACCGTCAGTTATACAACACCATCAGTTATTCCCACCGTCAGTTATACCCACGGTCCGTTATATTGCTGTCGGTTATACCGCACCTTCAGTTAAACCCACCGTCGTTATACCGTCAGTTATACCACCGTCGTTATACACACCTTCAGTTATACCCAACGTCAGTTGATATCACTGTCGGTTATACCACACGTCAGTTACACTACTTTCAGTTATACCCACCGTCAGTTACACCGGCCATCAGTTATACCCACCGCTCAGTTATATCCACCGTAAGTTATCCCCACGTCAGTTATCACCGTCAGTTATACCCACTGTCAGTTATACTACCGTCAGTTATATCACTGTCGGTTATACCACCGTCAGTTATACCACCGTCCGGTTATACCCACCGTCAGTTATACCCACCGTCAGTTATACCACCGTCCCGTTAAATCCACATCAGTTATACCACCGTCAGTTATACCCACCTTCAGTTAAGTACCCACTGTCAGTTATACCACCGCCAGTATACCACACCGTAAGTTATACCCACCATCCAGTTATACCCACGTCAGTTATACCACCGCCAGTAATACCCACCGTCAGTTATACCCACCGTCAGTTATACCACCGTCAGTAATACCCACCGCCAGTTATACCCTCTGTCAGTTATACCACCGTCAGTTATAACCCACCATCAGTTACACCACCGTCGTTACACCACCGCCAGTTATACCCACCGTCAGTTATACCCACCTTCAGTTATACCACGTCAGTTATACCACCGTCAGTTGAGCCCACCGTCAGTTACATCACCGTCGAAGTTATACCCACGGTCAGTTATGCGCCACGTCAGTTATACCACCGTCAGTAATACCCACCGTCAGTTATACCACTGTCAGTTTTACCCACCGTCCAGTTATACCCACCATCAGTTACACCACCGTCAGTTAACCAACACCGTCAGTTATACCCACCGTTGCATTCCACATTCAGTTATACACACCGTCAGTTATACCACCGTCAGTTATACCTAACCGGCATGTTACACCACCAAGTCATTTATGACCAACGTCCGTTATATCGCTTGTCGGTTATACCACCGTCAGTTATACCCACCGTCAGTTATACCCCCATCAGTTATACCACCGTCAGTTACACCACTGTCGGGTATACCGCAACCTTCAGTTATACCTACTGTCGGTTATATCACGTCAGTTATACCCACTGTCAGTTATACGCACCGTCGTTATACCACCGTCATTTATACCCACCTTCAGTTATACCACCTTCAGTTATAACCGTCAGTTATACCACCGTCAAAGTTATACCACCGTCAGTTATACCAACGTTCGGTGATACCCACCGTCAGTTATACCCACCGTCAGTTATACCCACCTTCAGTTATACCCACCGTCTGTTAAACCACTGTGATTCCCACCGTCAGATATACCCACCGTAAAAGTTGTTACTTGCACCGTCGTTATACCCACCATCAGAAATACCCACTGTCAGCTATGCCCACTGTCGTTATACCCACTCGTTAAATATACAACGCGTCAGTTATAACCCCCGTCAGTTATACCACACGCTCGGTTATAACTTTTTTTGTGGTTATACCACCGACAGTAAATACCACCGCCAGCTATACTTTACTGTCAGTTTTACCCATCGTCAGTTATACCCACCATCAGTTACAACCGTCAGTTACACACCGTCAGTTATACCACCGATCAGTTATACCCTAGTTCAGTTATACACCGTCAGTTATACACCGTCAGTTGTACCCACCGTCAGTTACACACTGTCATTTATACCCAACGTTAGTTATATCGCCGTCGTTCCTATACTCACTTTGGCCAGTTATAACCACCGTCGTTATACCACCATCCGTTGCGTATTACCATCGCCAGTTGACACCACTGTCAGGTATACCACCCTTCAGTTAGACTCCACCCGCATGGTTATATCACCGTCAGTTATACCCACCGGTCGTTATACCACCATCGTTATACCACCGTCGGTTTATACCACCTTCAGTTATACCCCACCTTCAGTTATACCCACCGTCAGTTTACTACCGTCAGTTATACCCACCGTCAGTTATACCACCGTCCGCGTTATACCACACTCCGCCAGTTATACCACCGCGTCAGTTATACCCACCTTCAGTTATACCCACCGACCGTTGTAAACCACTGTTATTCCCACCGTCAGTTATACCCAACCGTGAGTTAGTACCCACCGTCCAGTTATACCCACCATCAGAAATACCCACTGTCAGCTATGCCCACTGTCAGTTATGACCACCGTTAGATATACAACTCGTCCAGTTATAACCCCGTCAGTTATACCCACCGGATCCAGTTATACCACTGTCAGTTATACCCACCGTCAGTTATACCACCGTCAAAGGTACCCACCGTCGTTAGTACCACCAACAGTTATACCCACCGGTCAGTTATACCCACCGGTCAGTTATAACTGTGCCAGTTCACGACAGTTATACCCACCGTCAGGTTATACCACCGTCTATTATATACCCACCATCAGTTATACACACCTTCAGTTATAACCGTCAGTTATATCACTGTCAGTTATACCACCGTCAGTTATACCACCGTCAGTTATACCACCGTCCAGTTATACCCACCGTCATTTTATACCAACAGTCGTTAAATCCACTATCAGCTATAACCGTCAGTTATACACCTTCCAGTTATACCCACTGTCAGTTTTACCCACCGGTCAGTTATACCCCCTCAGTTATACCACCGTCGGGGTAATACCTCACCGTCAGTTATTACCCACCGTCAGCGGCACACCGTCAGTAATACTTACCGTCGTTAATACCTCTGTCAGTTATACCACCGTCAGTTATGACCACCATCAGTTAACCACCGTCAGTTAACACCGTCAGTTACCTACCTCCGTCCAGTTGCCACCCACCTTCGTTATACACCATCAGTTATACCACTGCTCGAGCATACCCACCGTCAGTTACATCACCGTCAGTTATAACCGTCAGCGTTATACCCACCGTCAGTTATAACCGTCGAGGTTATACCAACGATCAGTAATACCCACCGTCCAGTTATACCCACTGTCAGTTTTTACTCACCGTCAGTTATACCCACCATCAGTTACCACCGTCAGTTACACCACCGTCAGTTATACCCACCATCAGTTATACCCACATTCAGTTATACACACCGTCAGTTATACCACCGTCAGTTAACCTTTAAATCGCCAGTTACACCACTGTCATTTATACCCAACGTCAGTTATATCGCTGTCAGTTATCCACCGTCAGTTATACCCACCGGCCGTTATAAGCCACCATCAGTTATACCACCGGTTACACCACCGTCAGGTATACCACCTTCAGTTATACCACTGGGCTCGTTTGTATCACCGTCCAGTTATACCCACTGTCGGTTATACCACCGTCAGTTATACCACCGTCATTTATACCCACCTTCAGTTATACCCAACCTTCAGTTATGCCCACCGTCAGTTATACCACCGTCGCAGTACCCACGGTCAGTTATACCACCGTCAGTTATACCACCGTCATACCCACCGGTCAGTTATACACCGTCAGTTATACCCACCGGCAGTTATACCACCGTCAGTTATTCCCGCCATCAGTTATACACAGTCCAGTTATATTAATACTGTCAGTTATACCCACCTTCAGTTAAACCCCACCGTCAGTTATACCAAGTCAGTTATACCCACCGGTCCAGTTATAACACCTTCAGTTATACCCAACGTCAGTTATATCATGTCAAGTTATACCCACCGTCCAGTTAACTACTGTCAGTTATACCCACTGGTCAGTTACACCGCGGTTATACCCACGATGAGTTATACCCACCGTTAGTTATCCCCACCGTCAGTTATACCACCGTCAGTTACCCACTGTCAGTTATACCACCGTCAGTTATACCCACCGTTAGTTATCCCAACCGTCCAGTTATACCAACCGTCGTTATAATACCCGTTAGTTATCCCCACCGTCAGTTATACCACCGTCAGTTATACCCACTGTCAGTTATACCACCGTCCAGTTATACGACCGTCAGTTATACCACACAGCCAGTTATACCTACCGCAATCAGTTATACCACACGTCAGTAATACCAACGCCGTTATACCCACCGTCAGTTAGTACCGTCAGTAATACCCTTACCGTCAGTTTACCCTCTGTCAGTTATACCCACCGTTACAGTTATACCCACGTCGCCAGTTATACCCACCGTCAGTTACACCACTGTCATTTATACAACGTCCAGTTATATCGCTGTCAGTTATACCCAACGGTCAGTTAGTGCTCCACCGTCAGTTATACCATCAGTTATACCCACCGTCAGTTATACCACCGTCAGGTATACCACCCAGTTATACCCACTGTCAGTTATATCACCGTCCGTTGGTACCCACTCGTCAGTTATACCACCGACGTTATACTCACCGTCATTTTACCCACCTTCAGTTATACCCAACTTCGTTATACCCACCGTCAGTTATACCACCGTTGGGGTTATACCCACCTTACAAAGTTATAACCGTCAGTTATAACCGTCAGTTATACCACACAGTATAGGTTATACCACTCAGTTATATTCCACCGTCAGTTTAACACTCTCTGTCGTTATTCCCACCGTCAGTTATACTCCACCGTCAGTTATATTACTGTGGGTTATACCCACACCAGTTAAACCCACCGTCAGTTTATACCACCGTCAGTTATATTTTACCGTCAGTTATAACAATCTTCAGTTATACCCAACGACGTCAGTTATATCACTTATCGCAGTTATACCCACCCCACAAGTTGTTTACTACTGTCGGGGTTATACCCACAACGCCAGTTATCCGCCGCGTCAGTTTACCCACCGTCAGTTATACCCACACCGTTAGTTATCCCCACCGCGTTATACCACCGTCCAGTTATACCACTGTCAGTTATACCCACCGTCCAGTTATATCATGTCAGTTATACCACCCGTCAGTTATACCACCGTCAGTTATACCCCCGTCAGTTATACTCCACCGTCGTTATACCACCGTCAGTTAAATCCACTAATCAGTTATACCACCGTCAGTTATACCACTCTCAGTTATACTCCACTGTCGTTGTACCCACCGATCAGTTATACCACCGCCAGTTATACCACCGTCAGTTAGTACACCGTCGGTTATCCGTCAGTAATACCCACGTCGTTATAAATACCACCGTCAGTTATACTTCACCGACAGTAATACCACCATGGCCAGTTATACCTTCTTGTCAGTTATACCCACCGTCAGTTATACCCACCATCAGTTATCACCGACCAGTTACACACCGTCAGATATACCCACGACAGGTATGCCACCTTTCAGTTATACCCACGTCCTTATACCACCGTCCAGTTATACCACACCGTCAGTTACATCACCGTCAGTTATACCCACCGTCGTTATGACCACGTCGATACCGCACGGTCAGTTATACCACCGTCAGTAATACTCCACCCCGCGATCAGTTATACCACTGTCAGTTTTACCTTTCGAACAGTTATACCCACCATCAGTTACACACCGTCAGTTACACACACCGTCAGTTATACCCACCATCAGTTATACCCATTCAGTTATACACACCGTCCAGTTATACCACCGTCGGTTATACCAACCGTCAGTTACACCCACACTGTCATTTATACCCAACGTCAAAGTTATATACGCTTGCGGTTATACCACCGTCAGTTATACCCACCGTCGTTATATACCATCAGTTATACCTCCACCGGTCAGTTACACCACCGCCAGGTATACCACCTTCAGATCATACCCCACTGTCAGTTATATCACCGTCAGTTATACCCACTGTCAGCGTTATACCACCGTCTGAAGTTATAACACACCGTCATTTATACCCACCTTCAGTTATACCCAACCTTCAGTTATACTTCCACCGGTTATACCACCGTCAGTTATAACCGTCAGTTATACCACCGTCGTTATACCCACCGGTCAGTTATACCCACCGTCTGTTATACCACCGCCAGTTATACTTCCACCGTCCAGTTTACCACCGTCAGTTATTTCAATTTCCGTTATGCACCACCGTCCAGTTATATTACTGTCAGTTATACCACCTTCAGTTAAACCCACCGTCAGTTATACCACCGTCAGTTATACCCACCGGTCAGTTATACACACCTTCAGTTATATAACGTCAGTTATATCACTGTCCAGTTATAACCGTCCAGTTACACTACCACCGCTCAGTTATACCACTCGTCAGTTACACCGCCGTCAGTTAACCGTCAGTTATACGCAGCGTTAACGTTATCCCCACCGTCAGTTATACCACCGTCAGTTATACCCACTGTCAGTTATACCCACCGTCCAGTTATATCATGTCCCGTTGTACCACCGTCAGTTATACCACCGTCAGTTATACCACGTCGGTTATACCCACCGTCAGTTATACCACCGTCAGTTAAATCGTTAACTATCAGTTATACCACCGTGAAGTTATACCACCTTCAGTTATACCCACTGTCAGTTATACCCACCGTCAGTTATACCCCACCGTCCAGTTATACCGCACCGTCAGTTATACCCACCGATCAGTTATACCACCATCAGTAATACCCACCGTCAGTTATAAACCACCGTCCAGTTATACCACCGTCCAGTAATACCCACCGTCAGTTATACCCGTCCAGTTATATCACCGTCAGTTATACCCACCATCAGTTACACACCGTGGGTTACACCACCGTCAGATATACCACCGGTCAGTTATACCTACCAGTTATACCACCGTCGGGTTACACCACCGTCAGTTATACCCACTGGTCAGTTACATCACCGTCAGTTATACCCACCGTCAGTTATACACCGGTCAGTTATACCCACCGTCAGTTATACCACCGTCCAGTAATACCCGCACCATCAGTTATACCACTGTCAGTTTTACCCACCGTCAGTTATACCCACCATCAGTTACACCACCGTCAGTTACACCACCGTTAGTTATACCGTCAGTTATACCCACATTCAGTTATACACACCGTCAGTTATACCACCCGTCAGTTATGTATAACGTCGTTACTACCCACTGTCATTTATACCCAAGCGTCGGTTATATCGCTAAGTCAGTTATACCGACAGTTATACCACCGTCAGTTATACCTTCATCAGTTTACACCGTCAGTTAACACCGTCCAGGTATGGGAACCTTCTTATACCACTGTCCCAGTTATATCACCGTCCAGTTATACCCTACTGTCAGTTATAACACCGTCAGTTATACCACCGTCATTTATACCCACCTTTCAGTTATACCCACCTTCAGTTATACCCACCTACGTAAGAAAATTTACCGTCAGTTATTATACCACGTCCGGTTATACCCACCTTCAGTTATAAACCACCAAAGTTATACCACCGTCACAGTAATAACGCACGATCAGTTATACCCTCGTCAGTTATACCCACCGTCCAGTTATACCCACCTATCAGTTACACACCGTCGTTACGCGTTCTCCATCAGATATACCCACGGTCAGTTATACTTACCAGTTATAACCGTCAGTTATACCAACGTCAGTTATACCCACCGTCAGTAGCATCACCGTCGTTATACCCACCGTCAGTTATACCCACCGTCGTTATACTTCCACCGTCGTTATACCACCGTTAGTAATACCCACCGTCCAGTTATACCCACTGTCAGTTTTACCCACCGCGTCGTTACATACCCTACCATCGTTACACCAACGGCAGTTACACCACCGTTAGTTATACCCACCCGTCGTTATACCTTAACATTCAGTTATACACACCGTGTTATACCACCGATCAGTTATACCCAACGTCCAGTTACACCACTGTCATTTATACCCAACGTCAGTGAGGTCGCTGTCAGTTATACCACCGTCAGTTATACCCACCGGCCGTTATACCACCATCCGTTATACCCACCGTCAGTTACACACCGTCAGGTATAACCTTCAGTTATACCCACTGTCCGTTATATCACCGTCAGTTATACCCACGTCAGTTATACCACCGCCAGTTATACCACCGTCTCAGTTTATACCACCTTCCCAGTGGTATCCACCTTCAGTTATACCCACCGTCAGTTATACCTAACCGTCAGTTCTACCAACGTCAGTTATACCCACCGTCAGTTATACCACGCGTCAGTTATACCGCACCTTCAGTTATACCCACCGTCAGTTAAACCACTGTTATTCCCACCGTCAGTTATACCCACCGTAAGTTATACCCACAATCAAAGGTTTACCACCATCAGAAATACCCACGGTCAAGCTATGCCCCACTGTCAGTTATACTCACCAGATTAGATACACAACCGTCAGTTATAACCCCGTCGTGCTACCCACCGTCAGTTATACCAGTGTCAGTTATACCACCGTCAAGTTATAAGCACCGGTTATAGGCCCACCGTCAGTTATACCACCGTCAAGTTATACCCACCGTCCAGTTATATTGCACCGTCAGTTATACCACCGTCAGTTATATCACTTTGTCAGTTATACCACCGTCAGTTATACCCACCGTCCAGTTATACCACCGTCATTATATACCCACCGTCAGTTATACACACCTTCAAGTTATACCCACCGTCAGTTATACCACCGTCAGTTATACCACCGTCATTATATACCTCACCGTCAGTTATCATACTGTCAGTTATACCACCGCCAGTTATACCCACCGTCAGTTATACCACCGTCATTATATACCCACCGTCAGTTATACACACCTTCAGTTATACCCACCGATCCGTTATACACACCGTGGGTTATACCCACCGCCGTTATACAGCTAAGTCGTTATAACGGCTGTCAGTTATATCGCTGTCAGTTAATTCCCACCGTCAGTTATACCCACCGCGTCAGTTAATACAGTTGTCAGTTATACCCACCGGTCAATTATACCACTGTCAGTTATACCTAACGCCAGTTATATCGCTTGTCAGTTATACCCACCGCCGGTTATACTCCACCGCCAGTTATGCAGCCGCTGTTATACCACCGCCAGTTATACTCACCTTCAACTATACTACTGCCGTTATAACCACAGTCAGTTATACCCACCGCCAGTTATACCACCGCCAGTTATACCCACCGCCAGTTATACCCACCCCAGTTATAACCACCGCTGGTAATACCCACCGCCAGTTATACCACCGCGCAGATACCACTGTCAGTTATACCCACTGTCAGTTATACTCCACCGTCAGTTATACTCACTCATCGTTATTCACTGAAGGTTACACCACCGCCAGTTATACCACCGTCATATATCACCGTCAGTTGGTACCTACCGGTTGTTAAGTATATGGCAGTATTTCAACGCCAGTTATATGGTAGTTATAATGCACTGGGCCAGTTGTAGCATTGGCCATACCTACTGTCAGTTATACCTACGTTAGTAATACCCAATTGCCAGTTATACCATAATAGTTTTATATATCAGTTATACTCACCATCAGTTACATATACTCACTGCCAGTTACACCACTGCTAGTTATACCTGCACTCGGCCAGTTATACCTACATTCAGTTATACACACCGTCAGTTATACCACCGGCCAGTTATACCCAAACGCCAGTTACACCACTGTCATTTACATATCAACGCCAGTTATATCGCTTGCCGTTATACCACCGCCAGTTATACCCACCGCCAGTTATATAATCAGTTATATCACCGCCAGTTACACTCCACCGTAGGTATAAACCTTCGGTTATACCACTAAGTTATCACCGCTAGTTATACCTACTGTCAGTTATACCACCGCCAGTTATACCACCGCTATTTACCCACCTTCAGTTATACCTACCTTCAGTTATACCCACCGCCAGTTATACCCACCGCCAGTATACCACCGCCAGTTATACCCACCGCCAGTTATACCCACCGGCCAGTTATACCACCTTCGGTTATACCACCGCCAGTTAAAAACCACTGTTATTCCCACCGCCAGTTATAATGCACCGCCAACAGGCCACCATCAGAAATACCTGCAACTGTAGCTATGCTCACTGTCAGTTATACCTACCGTTAGAAATAACAACCCCAGTTATAACCCCCACAAGTTATACCCACCGCCAGTTATACCACTGTCAGTTATACCACCGCCAGTTATATCCACCGCCAGTTATACCCACCGCCAGTTATACCCACCGCCAGTTATACCACCGCCAGTTATACCACCGCCAGTTGTTTCACCGCCAGTTATATCACTGTCAGTTATACCCACCGTCAGTTATACCTACGCCAAAGCGGTACCACCGCTATATACCACCAGTTATACACTAGTTATACCCACCGCTGCTATACCACCGCCAGTTATACACACCGTCAGTTATACCACCGTAGTTATACAGTTGTCAGTTATACTAATGTAGTTATATCGCTGTCAGTTATACCTACTCCGCCAGTTATACCCACTGTCAGTTATAAGTAGTTATACACCG